>NW_028318157.1:14857272-15158636 GCF_062004578.1 Staurois parvus
CAGAAAACTTGGATGATAACTGCTAAATGGTTCTGATGATCAGTGCCACCCAGCAGTACCACTCACATGTGCCCAACAGTGCCACCCACCTATGCCCAGCAGTGTCACCCACCTGTGCCCAGCAGTGCCAACCACCAGTGCCACCGAACTGTACCAAGCAGTACCACCCACCAGTGCCACCCATCAGTGCCACCAGTCAGTGCTGTCCATCAGTGCTCATTAGTGCCCATCAGTGCTGAATATCAGTGCTTATCAGTGCTACTTATCAGTGCAGCATCATTAGTGCAGCATCTTCAGTGCAACCTATCAGTGCTGCCTATCGGTGCCACCAATCAGTGCTGCCTATCAGTGCCCATCAGTGCAGCCTATCCATGCCACCTCATCAGTGCCCATCAGTGCTGCCTATCAGTGTAGCATTATCATCGCACATAAGTGTAGGAGAAAAATTACCTGTTTTCAAAATTTTATAATATGAAAAAGAAAAAGGTTTTCTTTGTTTCTCTTTTTTGCTCTTTTTTGTTTATAGTGCAAAAAATAAAACACCCAGTGGTGATTAAATACCACCAAAATAAATTTCTATTTATGAGAAAAAAATGATACAAATTGTATATGGGTACAATGTTGCATGACCGCACAATTGTTATTCAAAGTGTGACAGCTCTGAAAGCTGAAAATTTGCCTGGACAGGAAGGGGGTATAAGTGTCCGGTAGGCAAGTGGTTGAAAATCACTTTATTTTATTTTATTTTGTACACACTTGCAAATATATGCATAAGTTTTAGCTTGCTGCATAGGCTAGTTATAGGTTGGAGTGGTTGTAATTCTTTGTACAGAATGGGTCCAGCGATCCAGCAAGATAAGGAAGTCAAAGACAGGTGAGGTTTGCTGAAGCACAGATAAAGCCACTAAAGCCTACAATAAATATATGTAAACCTATTAACCTAAAAAAAAATACACCAAATGTAAAAAGTGATGATGCTAGTCAAAAAATTATAAAATGATATACTATATATTGTGTTAATTTGAGATATAGTGAGATCAGTGTAATCCCAATGTGTTATAATGAGATATTAAAACACTAGTCAAGTGAGTGTACATTGTAGGTAACCATCTAAACCATCTATGACTATCTACAATAATGATCTACTGTAAGTGCCCAATCATTGCCAGAAAACCATTAGCGGTGTAAATTTCATAAAAGGGAACAAAAATCAAAGCTGGTGATGTGAACAAATAAAATAAATGTTAGTGTGAAAATACCCTTAAATTAGCTTGAAAAGCCTTTTTTATTATTACCATTTGAGAAAAATGGTTGAGGTGTTTGCTGAAACATGTAAAAATTGATTACATACCGTATGTAAAATAGAATGACATCAGTAAATCTGTTTTTGTATAATTTTTATCTTTTACCACTTGACCCCTGGAAGGTTTTACACCCTTCATGATCTGAACATTTTTGCTATTCAGCACTGCATTAATTTAACTGACAATTGCTCAGTTATGCAACATTGTATCCAAATTAATTTTTCTTCTTTTTCACACAAATAGAGCTTTGGTGGCATTTGAGTAACATTGGGTTTTTTATGAGAAAAAAAATCAGAAAATGTTGGAAAAAAAAATATTTACTTTTGTTATAACATATCCAATAAAAAAAAATAATTAAATAAAATTTCTTCATAAACTTAGGGTAAAGTGTATTCTGCTACATGTCTTTGTTAAAAAAAAGAAAAAAAAAAACACTAAGTGTATATTAATTGGTTTGTGTGAAAACTATAGTTCTTACTAACTATGGTATATACAGTCAAGTCCATATATATTTGGTACAATTTTCATACCTTTGGCTCTGTATGCCACCAGAATAAATTAAAACAATCCAACTGAATTTGAACTACAGACAGTTGGTATTTGTTTGTGGGTCTTTCTGCCTTTAGTTTTGCCTTCGGCAAGTGAAGTGTAAGATCAATTGGGTTGAGATCAGGTGATTGACTCAGGCATTACAGCATATTGCACTTCTTTTTTCTTCAAAAGCTCCTGGGTTGCTTTTGCAGTGTGTTTGGATCATTGTGCATCTGTATTGTGAAGTGCCGTCCAATCAACTTTGCTGCATTTGTTTGAATCTGGGCTGACAGTATATCTCTAAACACTGCAGAATTCATCCATCTGCTTCTGTATTCTGTCACATAATCAATAAACACCAATGACCCAGTGCCACTGGAAGCCATGTATTCCCATGCCATCACACTGCCTCAACAATGTTTTCCATGTGACGCTGCCTGCTTTGGATCATGAGCTGTTCCAAGCCTTCTCCACACTTTTTTCTTCCCGTCATTCTGGTACAGATTAACCTCTCCCCTGTCCTGCCCTGACCTGGCCACTGCTGTCTACAACAGGTTGCTTTCATCCACACTACACTCACTTGCTCCTCTAACTACACAAAGTATAAGGCCCCGGCCATTACAACCATGGCTGACGACACCAGAAACCTTAAGCGTCAACACTTTCCTCTTTTGACCTTGCTACTACCGAAGAGGTCACTAAAGTTTTCGCAGAAGCCCGTCTCACTACCTGCCCCCTTGATCCTGTCCCTTCATAACTACTACAGTCACTCTCTTCTTCTATCCTATGCACCCTCACTCCCATCTTCAATTTTTCCCTCTCTAACGGTGCCTTCCTCACCCCTCTAAAGCATGCACACATCCCTCCCATACTTAAAAAGCCCTCGCTGGACCCCACCAACCTGATCAACTTAAGACCCATCTCCCTTCTCCCATTTACCTCTAAACTCTTAAAACTCTTAGTCTACAATCGCCTGAGCTCCTACCTCATTGACAACACTCTTCCTGACCCTTTAAGTCTGGCTTTCACTCACTAAAACTCACTAATGATTTACTAACTGCTAAAACCTATGGCCACTGCTCCATACTCTTACTACTTGACCTCTCTGTGGCTTTTGATACTGTTGACCATCCCCTCCTCCTCAAAAAACTCCACTCTCTCGGCCTCTGAGAGCCTGCTCTCTCCTGATTCTCCTCCTATCTATCGCAGCGCTCCTTCAGCATTACCTATAACTCTGTCTCCTCCTCTCCACTTCCTCTTTCTGTAGGGGTCCCTCAAGGTTCTGTCCTTGGACCCCTTCTCTTCTCCATCTACACCTCCTCCCTTGGTCACTTGATAAACTCCCATGGCTTTAAGTACCATCTCTATGCTGATGGCACACAAATCTATCTTTCTACTCCATACCTCATCCCTTCAGTCTCCTCTCGCATTACTAACCTACTAAGCGACATGTCAGCATGGATGTCACTCCACTTCCTCAAACTCAATCTTTTCAAAACTGAGTTCATACTATTCCATGAAGCCCATGCCCCCTCCCCTGACTTCTACATCAAGATCAATAATACAACCATCAGTCCCTCCCCTCATGCCAGGGTACTAGGTGTAATCCTAGACTCCCATCTGTCCTTTCAGCCCCAAATCCAATTGCTGTCAAAATCTTGTAGACTTCACCTCCGCAACATCTCCAAGATACGCCCGTTCTTAACCTCAGAAACTACTAAGCAACTTATTCACTCCCTGGTTATCTCTCGCCTTTACTATTGTAACTCGCTCCTCAATGGCCTACCTCATCGTAGGCTATCATGAATGCTGCTGCCAGACTCCTGCACCTTACTAACCATTCCATATCTGCCATCCCTCTCTGCCATGCCCTCCACTGGCTTCCCATTGCCCAATGAATACAATTCAAAACATTACCAATAACATATAAAGCCATTTATAACTCTGCCCCAAATTACATCACCAATTTTGTATCCAAATATCACCCAAACCATACTCTCCGCTCCTCGCACGACCTCCTACTCTCTAGTTCCCTTGTCTCTGTCAATGTCCTATCTTTCCTCAGAGATTGTGTTGCTCCATGTGCTGGCATCCATCTTAAGTTCCTGCAAAGCATGGTGGGAGCCTTTATGCTTTCAGGCCTCTGTGGCTCCTCCTCCAAAAGGGTGTGGCTGATCACATTTAAGCCTGCTGTCTGCAGTTGCTCTTTCCATTCGTGTCCTGTATGTTCCTTTGCAGAAAGCTCTTGTTCTGTTCTCATTGCTCTCCTGGTAACCGACTCTGCTTGGACAAGACTATTCTCTGCTTTATCCCATTACCTGACCTCCCGTTGCTGAACCCGGCCCGTGACCTGAGTATTCTTGTCTACCGTCTTGTACTGTTTGCTCTGTTGTTATCGACCCTGCCCGTTCGACCACACTATACGTTTTCCATCTGGCTCCCACCAGCTGTACGCCATTGGTGGCAGTCGTTACCGCAGCTGGGGTTACTCGGGGGCTGCGACCTGGTCTCAGGCTGTGTCAAGTCCTTCCCCATTATCAGGGGCCCTGGTGAAGGGCAGCCTGGGGCTTAGACTCTGCGCCCTGAGGAACTCTGGTCTGTGAGTAGCGGCTGTCATCAGTCACTGCGTGACCTTACCATTAGGCCTGCCTGCCCATTCCACCGCTCCTGCCCTGACAGTCTCCTCCTCCCATGCTCATCTCTAGGACTTCTCCAGAGCCTCCCCCATCCTTTGGAACTTTCTACCCCAATTTTTCAGACTATCTCCTACTCTTCTCACTTTTAGGCGATCTCTGAAAACCTATCTCTTCGGGGAAGCCTATCCTGCCTTCAGCTAATAATGGAATCTTCTATTCCTCCTACCAGTCCATCCCTCACAGTTATTACCTTTTGTACCACTAGCCCCTCCCTCTTAGATTGAAAGCTCCAAGGAGCAGGGCCCTCCTAACTCTCTTGTATTGAACTGTACTCTTGCTGTATTGTCTCTTGTTATATTGTAAAGCACTGAGCAAACTGTCAGCGCTATATAAATCCGGTATAATAATAATAGTTTCATCCATCCAAAGAATGCTTTTGCAGAACTGGTCTGGCTTTTTAGATGTTTTTTGACAAAGTCTAATTTGGCTTTTCTATTCTTCAGGTTTATGAATTGTTTGCACCAATTTGTATTTGCTCTTGTGAAGTCTTCTCTTGATTATAGACTTTAATAATGATATGCCCCCCTCCTGGAGAGTGTCCTTTACTTGTCTGGATGTTGTGAATAGGTTTTTCTTTACCATAGAGAAGATCCTGCGATCATCCACCACTGTTGTCTTCCGTGGATGTCCATGCCTTTCTATGTTGCTGAGCTCACCAGTGCGTTCTTCTTTCCTCAGAATATACCAAACTATTGATTTGGCCACTCCTAATGTTTCTGGTATCTCTCTGATAGATTTGTTTTGTTTTTAAAGTCTTACAATGGCCTGTTTCACTTGCATGGACAGCTCCTTTGAACACATGATGTAGGTTCACAGCAATAGATTTCAAATGCAAATACCACACTTAGAATCAACTCCAGACCTTTTACCTGCTTAACAGATGATGAAATAATGAAGGAGTAGCCTACACCTGGCCATAAAACAGCTTTTGATTCAATTGTCAAATTACTTTTGGTCCCTTGAAAAAGGGGGATGGCTACTCTTAAGAGCTGTAATTCCTAATCCCTTCCTCCAATTTAGAAGTACATATCCTCAAATTAAACCTAAGAGTGTGCACTTTCAGCCCATATCCATTATATAACTGTAGATTAAATATTTTTTGGTAAATACCTGAAAAAAATCTAAAAAAATTGTGCTGTATCCAAATATATATGGACCTAACTGTATACTAGAATTTATGCAGCTATGACGATATACTGGTAATGGAGGTGATCAGCAATTTATGGTGGGACTGAGATAGTGTGGTTGGCAATCTGGTGCTAAAAGGCCCTCATTGGGAGGTACACTAACTGACTCTGATATCAATAGTGACACTAATATAGGCATCAGATATAATACTGTATACTGTCACTGTACTAATGATATTGGCAGGGAAGGGGTTTTGCAGGGAAAAGAAACAGCCAGATTGCTGATCTGTGTACAGATCCCTGTGTGTTTTTAAACACAGGACTTGGTGCTCTGATTGGCTACAGCTGATCAGCAGGTCTCAGCAATAAATCATTGGCCAGGACCTGCTAGAAAAATCCTGCTGTAGCTTGCGACCACACCAGTCAGCACAGGGCATGTGCATGCACACCCCTATCCCAGAAAACATAACATATATGTACATGATTCAGCCTGTCTGTGCCTTCAGCCAGTAGAAAATGTACTTTGGGTGGGAACTGGTTAAAAAGGTTTTTATCTGTTGATATTGAATATAATAAAGGTTTTATGCACAGTATGTGTATAGATGTACCTTTAAAAAGTCCCATGGGCCCTGAATTTTGGTATTTTTACAATAAAAGAGATGGAGGTGCATCAACCTATGAGTCAGACCAAAATTGAGAGTGTTTCAAAAGTTGCAATTTAAGCACCTGTGTATGGTGCAGGGACCCCACTCCTAACATGAAAGGAAAACTATTAGGAAATGAAGGATGCATCCAGAAGCAGGGTAAGCCAAAAAGGAATCAGCTTCCAGAAGAAATCTGGAAGTTGTTCATTTATCCATTCAATATTATTAGTTTTCCTATGGTTGTATACATTTTCACACTGCATGCTAGAACCGAAAAATTAAGTTGATACAGAAAAAGACAAATATATGAAAACATATGAAATAAACTATTTTCTAGCATCAAGATTATGTCATACAAATCATACAACATAACAGCTGGGCAAATTAGAGAAATATTAATGGGTCAATTATTGCTATTTAAGAGCCTGAGCAAAAGGTATTGAAAGATAGACTCACAAGTTTCTTATGCTTGCTAACCAGCTCACTTTTGTAGTTTGTCCAACTCTTTTGTATTTTTAGTTGTCATTGTAGTTGAAATGGTTGTAATAGCAGTTGTGGTAGCAGTATTTAAAAAAAAAAATACTCTGTAATTGTCTCAGATGTACACTGATTTACCATAAAACAAGTTTAACACATTAGAAATGTAGCATTATATGCTGTGGTCAAAGAGCAATAGCAATCACTTATTCATTTTCATATAATAGGCTATAAACTTTTTGGATCATAGCTGTCAATGTGTTTTACTGATGGATCATTAGTAATCAGCACTAATTGGCACAAAGGGCTTTGATGACTTAAGTGGCTCTGCAGCACAATCTGTCTTCATTAAAATATTCAGATCTTGTTTGGAATCAGTTTGAGCAATGCTAACATTGTATAAGATGTGAGTCAATTGACTTTCAAATAACAGTGTACAATGAAATGAAAGCAGCTTTTTAGTTTTGACAGTGGAGGTACAGGGAACAAAATGAATCACCTGTAGTTCTGTCTGCATGAGAGTCATATTTCAACTGAGAAGTTACAGGGAACAGCAGTACGAGGACTTCTGTTCTAAAGAAGGTCTTTTACAAAATAGAAAGAAAAGATACTGTAACTTGGAAAAAAAACAGAAAGGGGACGCATGGAGAATTGTGGGTTATGTGACACATACCATCTTTAAATGCAAATAAAAGAATTTAATAAAAGCCTGCAAACCACAGTCCACACCTGACAAATGCAATAATGAATCTCAAGATTAAAGATCAACAGGCATGTTTACTAAGAGCTAAATATTTAACCTGTTGTGGTCAAGCTAGACCCCTCCCCTTATTTCTAAATACTGCCATTTAATATCTCACATTTTTACATTAAATACACTCAAACTGCTCATTTATATCTCAGTAACAAAATAGATAGGATTGTTTAGTAAAGGAAAGATCAGTTTACAAAGGGACTCATTCATTTAAAGATTTCTTATAGTGGTCAATCAGAATTTTCCATTTTTTTCACAAAAAATAAAGTGAAACGTGAATGGTTACTGTTGCAAACACCTCAAACCTGTTATTTTCTTTTATCCAGCTTTAAGGAATAGGCTAGAAAGTATTTAAATTAATTAATTCCAATCTGCATGCACTGTATTTATGACTGTAATTGATCTAAACCCTAACTGAAGAGCATTTGGTTTGTGCACTGTGTATCATACACACTTTTCATGTTTCTTTTCATGAAATATTGTTTTCATATTTTTTTAAAATCATTTTTGCATCTCCTCCATAGACAAAGTATGTTAGCAGGCTTGGTTGGATGTGTTAGTTCCCCTCAAGAGTGACAGGGTGACAATGCAAGAACACAACACAAATGCCCCCATAACAGGAAGTGCCTGAGCAGGAACCATGATGGCAGGATCACCAACAACTATTTTATTGACATTTTCAGTTTTAGAAGATTTAAAACAACAATGAAATGATGTTAAACTTATATGAGATTTTGGAGATCGAGCTTAAATATGTTTGGATCTATTCAGTTGCTCTGGCGTTATGTATTATTAAATAAGACAGTAAGAGGGTGATTTACTAAAACTGAAGAGTACAAAATCTGGTGCAGCTGTGCATGGTAACCAATCAGCATCTAACTCCAGCTTGTTCAATGAAGCTTTCACAAAAAAACTGGAAGTGGATTAGTTTCTATGCAGAGCTGCACCAGATTTTGCACTCTGCAGTTTTAGTAAACCAACCCCTAAGTGTACATTATGTGATATTGCATACAGTATGTTGACTTGCATGATATTTTGAATTTCCCAGATCCCCGTGGGTCAGTTACTACCTTGATTTGCAGTTAGAATCAATGATTTTGGAGTAAAACACTCCGTAGTGCAGACATTAGAGAACAAATCTATGGCAAAAATGTTTATGTCAATACTGAGAATCACCATTTTTGGAGTGGACTTGGTAATACAGCCAATTATTTCAGAAAGGAATAAAAAAAAAATATGTTTCAAAAACACCTCAAATGTTAACAGGTCCATGGCACATGAAAGTTTTTCCACTTGGTCACATCCTCTCCAACACAAATTAATGCCCAAGATCTGAAAACTTTGCTGTGGTATATGGATTTAATTACCATCTGATGTGTATTTTCTGGGACATTTCCCTATAATTAGTATGTTAGGAATATATATAATTGTTTTAATGGTCTTGTCATTGTTTATCCATGAGGGTTACTCATATTTCCAATTCATTTTTGATTGTGAAACATTATATAAGAGAGTAATGCCTTTGGCTGGGATTTTATCTGTCAGCCAAAGTTCATGCTTTCTCTGGTTAGGTAATCTTTGGTAAAGATGTGGTAAAGATGTGGTATAGAGTTATAATGTAGATGAAAAACAAATGAAATGAAAGTTTAGCATAGGTCAAATGCTGGGGAAAGGGAAAAGATAGACCCTAAATGATCAAAGGGAAGAATTTTCATGGAATCTTCCTTCAGGTTGTAAAGTGTACTAAGTACTAAAAAGCATCCACGTCTTGTGGTTTGCTGAGTTTCCTAGCCTTATGTACCTGTTTTGGCAATAATTTACCTGTATTATTGCAATTAAGATAAAAATTCATTTTTAAAGCTCTAAGATGGCATTCATGTTGTATTAGCAGTAAAGCACATAGCTTGTGTCTTGCCTGACTTAATTTGAAGTTAGTGGTGTAGGGAGAAGTTTTTTACTTATATCTTCTAACATTTGTATAATGGGCAAAAGCTTATATAACTGCTCTGTTCTTTGTCATTTAACATAGTTAATCATTTTCAGAAGAACATTTCTTACAGAAGCTTTATGTGAATTCCATAGCACAAAAGGGTTCAAAACAGAAGGCATGTTAAATGTGAAAAGGTCCTGTAGATGTTACATTAAGAAAGTTGCATTTTGTGGCTGAGACATTAATCTGAATTTTAGATTTGGTAATAATTTGGAGAAGATGTTTATCTCCCAAAAACAAATCTATTTTTGAATGCCTACAGTATTGTAAAAAGAAGGTATATGAGATAATAAAATGATCCAGTGTAGTTCTGAATGTCCTTCAACTTTTAGGATTGGAAACATACGGGGTCAGTCTGGTACAACAGTAAATTCTCCATGGACTATTAAATGGCCTTTATGTATTGTTTTATATATTTTTCCGAATTTTCCTCAGGAAGGTAAGTTGCTTTGTATTAGGTAGATATATCTTGTATAATCACAAATAACTAGTGCAGTGCAACTCCCTAAGTTAATAAATATTAATATACATTAATACTCCTGTAAAAAATGTATACATGACCCCCAAACTTAAAGTCCACAAATCATCCCATCAGTGAAGTACATTACTTCCATGAATATCTTCTCCTTTGATAATGTTCAGTGCTCCTCCACCACACCAGGTGAAAAACCTGCTCATCTCAAAAAAGATAGTATGTGCTTATCTGGGTGTTTTCAAACTCCTCAGTCACAATTGAATATTTTCCTCTTATCTCCTCTTGCCATCCACATACTTTGATATCATGCCAAAATTGATTTAGAAAGAACTGCAGGCTTAGAAACTTGGAAGTCTTGGTCATCAGACACAGCAAAAAAAGGGTGGGGAACACTGAAAAATCCAAGGACTGTCTGTCTTGTTGTAGGCAGATTCTGGTGAGCACCAGTCTTCTGATGCTGACTAGGATCTGCCTATTACAAGACATTCGGTCCTTGGATTTGTCAGCGTTCCCCACCTTTTTTTGCTGTGTCTGATGACCAGGACTTCCAAGTTTCTAAGCCTGCAATTCTTTCCAGATCAATTTTGGCCTGATGTCAGAGTATGTGGATGGTGGAAAGAGATAAGAGGAAAATACACAATTGTGACTGAGGAGAGCTGATTTGAAGACTTCCAAGGAAGAGTCTAGGTGTGAGAGTGATGGGATCTGTAAAAATCTTCTATACATCCATAGAAACATGTGGATGAGGAAGGTCCATTTACCTTGCAGCTCCTACCCTTGATAAAAAAAAAACAAACAAAAGGTCACAACAGGTAACTAATGCACAAAAAGGCATGAATCACTGTTTGCATAAGTGAGAACAAAGTTCAGTAAGAAAATGTGGGCAGTGTACAGGGGGGAAAGACTTGGAGAAAGGTTAATCAAGTAAGATGCCAAGAGCATATCTAATGGTTTAAACTGAGAAAGAGGTATGCATGTTCATTCAGTAGCATCAGAATTTCCAGTGATTGTATTCCACTCTGGAGTCATATTCTTTAAAGAAGATGATTTTTTTGTAAGACTGTTGCTTTGGTTCTATAATATGACATTCTTTAAACAGCAAGAGTCCGTGGGCTAAAGTTTTAACTACATATTTTTCATTCTTGTGTAATGAGCAGTTTCACAGGATATTGTGATAAAGAATTCAATGGTTGCAAAGCGGTTTGGTCATTGTGATCAGATTTTCCCTTTGTTGTATTATATGTTGGGAAAAGATCTGCATAAAATATTAAGCTTGTAAGACATTTTGGCAGATTATCAGGATTCCTGGTGTCAGGGCTGGGCTCCTGCTACTTAACAAGCAGCTCTTTTCTTTCAGGGCTCAGAAGCTGCTCGGTTAATTACCAGCTGCTCATTGTCTCCACTGTGACTCATCTGAATATCATTACCTGTCTCATTAGTCCAGCCTACAGCCAACCCTTTTTGCTATTTCAGCAGTTTAGCTCATTTCCTCCTTGCCCTTTCATGGTCTATGATCTCCAGTGTGTTCCTGCCTACAACTTGGTCTGGATGACTTCTCTCCTGATTCCTGTTCCTGATTTTTGGCTCCTGACTATGCTGACTTCTGTTTTCCTGTCCCTGGAGTGTCTGCTTACCCACTCTGGCACCCAATCCCTGGCTTCTGTTTTGACTACATTCCTGAACTGTGTTATTTTTGCTATTTCGTTATAGGTGTTATTTTAACTGACACCATAAACCAGATGCTCCTAATGATGACATCTTTGATGAAAGTAGTAGGGCTGAGACAGAACACACGCCAGTATGCATATATAATCCCGCTGCAACCATCTTGGATTTTGGAATACGAGTTGTTCATATGATATGAAGTTTCTGATTGCCATCTTTTCATTGTAAGTGCATTTACCACATTAAATTGGTGTTTTAATCTTGATTACACTATGGAGAGCCTGTCTTTTTATTTTTCATGATACTATGTCCAACTTGGTGTTTATGCACAGTGATCTGATATAACGCAGCAGTGCCATCATTTGACATGTGGTTTTGAGGAAAGTTGGATATCTTGGATTGATATACAAGTGCTGGTTGACCACTCTTAATTGGGGATCATATGATTCTGGTAATCCTCCCTTTGTTGTACAATGAGGTGCTGTGTGGTTCATCATTAAGACATTTTGGTGGCGATTGACATCCACACCTGTCATTTCCCTCATAATTGAAGAACCACTGAATTCACAGTTTTTGGCTTCACATTTGGATTCCTTTAATTTTTCAATCTGTGGTGACACATAAGAGCTTGATATATTTGCATTGCACTATTATATTGCACATACATTTTAATGTATTTTAGGGCTGCACTGTTGTTTTGTGATGTTTATTCTGGTATTGTGGTAGCTTCTATGTGTTTTGACATCCAACTGAGTCCTAGCTCATTTTGTTTTTATTCTCAATAATGAAGTATCACAACCTAAAACCATGAAGTGGCAAGTAAGTTACATACTTCTTGGGCAACTGCTGATGCATAAGCATTGGTCAATGGTAATTTGCCCCATACTGAAGCATCCAATTCCGAGAGTCTTCTAAGCCAATATAAATTTAGCCATCTTATTGAATGGACACAAGTATGTAAGTGAAAAAAAATAAATACAAATAGCACTACCTTGGTAATATTACAGGGGAAATGCAGTATAAGTAATTCAGGACCATGGACAGCAAATAACTAAACTATCACCATAAGTACAGTGTAAATCCATATAAACTTTCCAAGGCTCCTGCATCATTATTTGCTGTGAATATTGATGACCTCACTGATTTATCTGAACTGGATTTTCACCCAGATCCAGCAATCTGCAGCAAGTTTAGCAAATGGCGGGGAGTTAATGCTGCAGATCCTGAATTTGCAAAGAAAACCAACTCAATCAATAAACTGTCCGGTCAGCAAATATGTAGGATTTAGTTGTCACATGAAATGTAAAATTCCCACACCCATGATATAATTCAGCAAATAAAAAATTACTATAGCAACCATTCTGAGCCAAATGTGAATACATAGAACTTCCTTATTAAACTACTTGAATCAAATTATCACCTTAATTCCCCTTTCCTAGTTTTGTGCATTGTAGTCAGATTGCAAATATCCCTTGGGCTGAGCAGTTTTCACCTTGTCCTCCATTTAGCTGCCAAGCAAGAGGAATGTCTAGTTTTTGCTTACCATTGGTAATGCAACGGTCACTGACTCCAAAGAGTTAGCATGGGACACTCAGGGATGACCAATGAACCGTACCAGTCCATTTGGCACCTGGAATGTACAGTATGCATGAATTAAATACTGACCTACACTGCTTATTAGTATTAATAACATAGATCAAATACATTTTTATTTGAAATTACAAAATCACCCTTCAGACAGTTAAAAGAAGTCAGAAAAAAAATAAATTTAACTTGTTAATGATGTATACAATATTTTCAGATAATAAATCTGTGATGTCAATTATCTCATTTTAAAAAGGTTATAACTAAACTTTTGAAAAAAAGTGTAGTTTAAGTAAAAATAGAAACTAATACAATACCACATTAATAAAAACATGTATTTATAACAAATGTTCTCAGAAAATAATATATTTTTATTGGATTATCATTTAAAATCAAACCTATTTTCAAAGTGCACCTGTCTGGTTTGAAAAATGCACTTGGGTTAAATGTGCCTGTAACCATGGAAACAGCTTGGCTGTGATAAGACCGCTGATCCAACTACAGTCTATGAATTTTAAGCTGTAAACATATGAAAAGAAAAAACAACTTGCACCCATTTAACTCAAGAAATGCATTTATTTCACATGCAAATGTACAGCATTTTTTATACTATATAATTGAATGTACAGTATATAATCTACTAAAGCATTGTGTATTTTATTGTAAAAAATCTAAATGATATGGTTATGTTATTAAAAAACAGTAGCTTTAACAAACTTTATTATAAACAACACTGAAGAGAGATTATATTATATTATATTGCCTCAGCAGTCTATCCATAGTTACTGGTTTGACATTCCAAGCTAATGGGAGAGAATATGTAAATATGTGCTATGCAATTGCTGAGGAACATGTCGGCCATGGGAAAAAAGCAACCAACTGGGCTAAAATCCCTTTTTTTGTAAGACAGCCCTAGCCTGCTTTCTAGACTAGTAATCTGAGGAAGTGTCAGAGACAGAGTCACTAACCACAATGTCACCCTTTTTTGAGAATTAGTGCCTGTGTCACTACATCTAGTGTAACCTCAAAAAATTAAAGCATTATGCAGTTCTATTCCAAGCTAATATGCAGTTTTAATGAATTCATACATCTGTCCATCCATCTTGTGATTAGCACAGCCAGGCTGATGACCTTATTTCAGTAAATCAATACAGCTAGGACACCTGTGATTGAAGAATAAAGGAACATTAGCATACAGATGGGCTTAGCATGTTCTCCCCACCTGTCAGCATGGTGCTTGTCAGTATATGTGCATGTAGAGCACTTGATTGGCTCCTAGAGCGGCCCTGCCCTCTTTCAACTTTTCAGTCCAGAGGAGTACAAGAGGCAGATACAAAAAAAATTGAAGTAATAACAAGTGTCATTAAAAATGCATTTAATGAAGTTCAATGCTTACCTAACTGCAGTTGGCTTATTTTTATATCTGCCTGGAGTTCAGTTTTAATTTAGACATCAGTCCTAAAAATAAAATTGAGCTAGCTTAAAGTAGCTAATAAAAAAAGAGACAGCCAAAAAGATGCACCCTGTTTTACTGATTAATTTCCTGTTTCAAAGTTTGTGGCATGTATGGATGTTTATGTAAATTATATTCTGGGCAAAAAAATCATATAAATGTTTGCATTTGTCATTTTGCAGTTTATTTATATTTTAATATTGTGCAGACTTGTGCAAAAACCTACAGTATAAAAGTCTTAAAAATAATGAAAATGCATAATGTTCCACAAATATTCATAATGTTTTATAATTTTAGTATCGTTCCTTGGCAGACCTTGTTATGAAGTTTATCTGTGCTGCGCACAGTGTTTTTTTTTTCCTACCTTCAAGCTAAAAGAGTTTTCAGTAGAACATTGCCATCACCTAAATGTAAAGGTGACAGTGTACATCTGTTTAGCCAACTATTTAATTTAATGTCAAGTTCCTCCCTATGGCAACATGGCCATGTCAGTTTCACAATCTGCTTCCTGCGTTTATACACCTGTCTGCTTACAAAGCCATTGATAAATAGGAATGTCCAGTGAGGATTTGTTACACTGGTTGTTGAAGTCTATTCTTGCTTTTTAATAAGGAAATCTGGTGAATAAAAATCTTAAATGGATGCAAGCCAATTTTTAAACGCACTGATTATATATTTAAACCCACCATTTATATATTATAATTCTGCATTGCCTGATAATTAGAGGGGCTATAAAACCTTGAACATGCATTAACAAAACCAAACACAATGTAAAGGTTTATATACCCTTAAAGAAATCTAATCACGTAAATATATCATGTAATTATAACTTTAAAAAATGAAATAACATAGTATGTATATTGTTTCATGTTTTGTTTTAGATGTACTATTAGGAAGAAATAGTATCATAAAATGTTTGATCTGCAGCCCAATTGAAGCCTTTTTTGCTTACAATAGGTCATATCATTCCTTGCAATGCACTGGCTAATATACAGACTGCAATGGAGTTTATTTATTAAAGGCTGTTGGGATGTTCACTATGCAAAGACATTTTCTCCAGAGCTTAGAAAATGTGGTGAACCTTCACTTTGCAAAGAATACCCAATCACATGATAGGAAAATAAAAACACAGCATTTTTCCCTTGCACATGATTGGATGACGCAATCAGCAGTGTGCCACCTCATTTACTAAGCTCTGATGATTGTATTTCCGATTATCACACCAACTGACGTTATTTAATAAGGTAGTGTGAAGAGCAGTAATACATACGGACATATCTATAAAGCAGAAAATCTGACATTTTGCAAACATTCTCTGCAGGTAAATCTTCCAGGTGTTGCCATCACTCTTCTTAATAGTGGTGACATGCTTGATTAGGAAGTGGGAAGGCAGTGTCTGATGTCACACAGAGTGGGGAAGTACATTCCTCAGCTGTGTGCATTGCAGTTCTTTATATCCAGACTTCACATCTATGCAATCTCTCAGTCAATATGCTGGACAGCCTGCAGACCTTTCCCATCTCTAATCTCTTTGCTGGTCAGCTCCTCTTTTCAGATCCTGGAAGCTGCTCTCCTCTACCTCACACTGACTCCATGTCTGATGCTGGAGGTTATTTATGTTAGCTGTCATCCACCGACACAGTGGGAAGCCTCCTTCCTATGTGTGGCTGACTCCTGATGTATCCTCTGCTGTGCAGGCTGAAGAATGATCCCTGTTTCATAATGTGTATTGTGATGAAAAACTATGAGCAGATCATCCAGAAACTTCAATTAATTTGTGGCTTTAAGGTGCTTCCTGACTGCCCTTTGGGGTGTGTGTATGTAATCAAGTGTGTTGTATACAGAAAGAAAGTGCATTCCCCATCTGCATGCACTGCTTCTTTGACAGGAGCCATGGCTCAAATTTGACAAGTCACACATGCTGACTTTGGCACAGCATGGTGTGGTCAGATTGAAACAGGAACCACATGGAGCTGGCAGGATCACCAGATATTTAACAGCAAGCTACAATATAAAAATTTACAGGCTACATTTGCCAACAAGTATGTGAATAAACAAACATGTAGATTTTATTTTTGGGGTAACCTAATAAAAAAATATATAGGTAAAAATACCTGTATGTACTTTTCTACTGTGTATCAGTTTAAAAAAAGGAAAACACTGTACATGTAGTGGAATAGTCTAGAATAGATGATAAATGGAATCCCTGAGCATGTCTATAAACGCATTTTAATATTTACTTTTTTTTACTGGACTGTACCTTTAACTCTTTCATTATTTGATTGTTTCTATCAAATATGTTTGAATCTAGTAAAATGGGTAGTGAATGACCACTTTTACTAAATGAGAGACTTGCTTTCTTCCTTGTACAATATGTTCTTGATTACAAAACCAACACAATGCTAATACTAACTAAGATAAGTAAATTCAATTCTGATTACAGGGTAGGTTTCTCCAGTGTTACTGTTTAAATCTGTGTGGATTTTCTGATTGATTATATGATTTCAGTCTTGCATCTTTGCAATAAGATAATAGCCATGTATTGTTGTATTTGCAAGTTTAATATAGTGAGTGATGGCACTACTAACACAACCTTGCACAGTGTTCACTTTAAACATAACTACTTATTTAACATTTAATAGAAATCTAAAATTAATACTTTGACCTTTATCATGCTGGCTATGGATAATATCATAGAAATCATCTTAAACAAAAACTGACAATGTTGAAATACACTCACTAATTAGATTCATCATTCTTTATTCTAGTTTGAGATGTGGGAACATGGGTAGCAGTTAAAATCTGAGGGTAGGAGGTTTTTTTAGCTTTATTTATTTCAGGTACGTATATAGTGCCATCAATTTACACAGTGCTTTACATATATATTTCTTATAGATTCATTCACACACCCGGATAATCCTTATCCAAATCACTATTGATTTAGCTGAGTGAAATTTAATGTGGTTTATTTATTTAAATAAAAATCAAAGTCTTTGCCAAATCTAACTTCTATAGTTGGGAACATATTGAACAGTTTATTAAAAGCCCACATAGATGAGTTTTTGCTAGAAAACAATATTGTAAGTGAAGGTCAGTATAGATTAATGGAAGACTAAAGTTTTTAAACAAATCTGCATTATTTTTAGTATGTAGGTACTGTAAGTAAGCAAAAACCTACATGAAGGAGTGGATGTGGATATAGAATACTTGGTTTTTGCAAAAGTGTTTAACTTACACATTTGCAAATTGTAGGAAGCTATGTTAAAGTATATAGGCTTAGAAAACTGTCTAGAAGACAGAATTCAAAGAGTAGAAATGTATTATTTATACACTGATTAGTCCGTGTTGGGACCATTACTTTTAACCTAATTATAAATGATATAGAGTTTGAAATTAAACATACCATTTCTGTGTGTAGATGTCACCAAGTTCTGTAAAGGATTAAAGTCCTTACAAGATTTCTCTAATTCTCTAACTTACATGCAGATGTGAATTCACCGTTTCATTGCTCAACATGTAGTAAATGAGGTTTAATGGTGACAAAACAATTATGCACGTGGGGGGCTAAAAACATCTATACATCATACATTCCAGGAGGAGTATAACTGAATGATTGAATGGTTGAGAAGGATCTGGGAGTACTGGAAGATCATAGATTTAATAACAGCATGCAATGCCGAGCAACAGCTTCTAAGGCAAGCAAGGTTCTTTGGCTATGCATAGAGAAAAGCCCCAAACATGGCACACCTATCAAAGCCATTAGTAAAAATGTTAAAGCAGCCTCAGCCAGCTTCATCCAAAACAATGCCCAAACATGTTTCATCCGCCTCAGGGCTTAACCATGGGGTTGGAACAGTTTCCTTATGCATATCCACAGTATGTGAGGAGTTAGACTGACTCCTGCCCAACCAGCACCCTTTGCAGGAAACATCGGTTGGACTTACAGGAGCTTGAGTGGAAACCTTAAGTTTTATGAGGATAAAGCAACATTCTTTCTCATATTACAAGAGGTATAGACTCCAGAAAGAGAGGTATAATATTGCCCCAGTACAACGCATTAGTAAAACCTCATCTGGAGTTGCCTGTTCAGTTTTGGGAGCCAGTTTATAAAAAGAATGTTGAGTAAATGGATAGTGCAGAGAAGGGCAGCAAAAAAAGCATGGCATCTCAGCCATAGCAGTTTCACTTTCTTGAAGTTGTAGTAGCCTTTTCTATAGTTAAACCATGTTCCTAGAGCAATATTTCTCTGATTCAAACAGACTTTGTTTTTTCTACTAGCTGGCCTCTTATAATTCCATCTGTTAGAGCACCTAACCCAAAGATAAGAACAAACTGTACACTGCTATGCATGCTATAGTGTGGATTGACCGTTATGCTGTCCACATAGAATTTATGTATTGTTTATTCAGTGAAAACTGCATCAAAAGAGTAATTTGGGAAATGTCTTGCATACCTGGTGGTCATGCCCGAGACTGTTTTGCTTTTGGTCTCGTGTGTTTGGCCTCCTTTTCACCTTGTTCCATCTCTCCATACGCCGGGATGCCCGGTGTGCCTTGCTTCATTGCCCCATACCGGGCCTCTTGGCTCACCAGCAGAAGTTGGCTTCTTATTTGTTTTTATCGGCCACTAGAACAATTGCTCAGGCCTGGAAGAGTCCGTTTGTCCCTCTTCAGGGGGTGCGGGATCGTATGACTACTATGATGCTCAACGAACAGATGTTGAGTATCCGCAAAGACTCCCACCATAAATTTTTGAAAATATGGGAGCCATGGTTGCAATATGCCTTTCCCACACTCCCTCCGGCTAGCCTAGGGATGTAATGGTGTTCGATACTGGCGCTCTTGGACCCCTGCTTTTTGTCCCCCCCTTTTTTTTTTTCTCCATTTCTCTCTCTCTCTGTTTTTGGTGTGACTGGACAGCTGCCTTTAGTTGTTAGAGTCAGTTGCATTAATGTTTTGTACCTTATGTGCCATTGATAACCCCTGCGTGGGCGTACCTTTTGCCCTGTTGGTGTTAGAGCACTGTTTTTCTTTTTTTATATTTTGCTTTTTTTTTTTCTGTGCAATTGAGAGCCCCTGTGTGGGCGTGTTTTATTGCCTCTGTTTTATAATGTTTAAAAATTAATAAAAACCATTGGAATAAAAAAAAAGAGCAATTTGCTGTTGCATAATATAAAAAATATGCTATCTCGGGCAGTGAATAAGAAAAGCATGATTTCTAGCAGTGCACATACAGTTAAACATATGAATCCAAGTAGTAAAAGGCTTTGCAGGCTTACTGGGGTTAGAAGAAAAGGTGCAGGCTATTGTAGCGACAGAAGAGACATCCTTATTGCCAATCTCATGCCCTTGTTAGGATGCCAAGTGCTGGTATCCTGTAGTGCAGGTGTGACCAGATATGTGTGGATCTGCACAAAGGAACACTGGATACAAAGCTAAGTGATAGTAAATGTGATTTATTAGCAAAACAACACTAGTGACAAGCAATAAAAACACAACTTGGTGCCTGTCAGAGATATCAGAGAGGTGGGTCCTGCTGGCAGTGTCCATATTGCCGGCAGAAATGGTGTAATAGTGGAGCATAAATAAAATCATCAAAAGAGGCACAGGGCAGACTCTTCAGGATGTGTGGGTTATGAAAGCACACCTATCAGGGGTGAACTGGCAGCTAGGTGGTCTCTTTAGGTAACCAGCACACTGTTTGTGTTTTTGACACAGTGTCACCTCAGCTGACTGGAACTGCTGTTTAAGCACAGGTCCTATTGTTTCATCACAGCAGGCCATTGGTAGGAGTACAGAAGGGGAGGACTCATGGATACCGCCGTCAGGTCAGAAATATTCTAAACATAGCCCCCCCAATGCAGTTTCCCCTGAGGGTCAATGTAAGGAATTTCCGAAAAGAAGATTCGCGATGGGGGAATGCGCATGCGCGAAAGAGATCCCGCAGAAGAATTGCTGGTTGTGCGCAGGCGCGCAGGAATGCGCGATCGCACACATGCTCACACACGTGCACACGCACTGTGAAGATTGGGGCCAGACGGGCTATTTAAGGAGGGCCTCTGCTCAGGTTCAGTGCTGACTGATCTTCAGCTCCCCCCTGTGTCCTGCTTACTCCTGTACGATTCCTTTGTTGCTGACCCGGCTTGTTCCTGACCCGACTCCGATTACTCTCCTGCTCCTGGTTCCTGACTTTGACTCTGCTCCTGACTTTTGCTTTTCCTTCTGATTCTGTACCGCGCTGCCCGACTGTTTATGACCCCGGCTATCCTATGACCCTGCTCCTGTCCTTTGTTCTGGCTACCTACCTTGCTCTGCTGCACATCGGGCACTACACAGAACCTGCACTGTCTGCTATTCCGGTGCCCAAATCAGAAGATACTCTGCCTACCAAGGTCACCACCTGCAAGAGCCACAAGCAACAACCACTGGCGCTCTTGTCCCCCTGGTCCCTAGACTCCGTCTGTTCCAACCTCAGCGGGGTCAGGGCTAGTGACACAAGTGAGGCCGACCTCGTCAATTCAGTCTCCCATCAGGTACGTGACAGTCAAGTGGTCTTAGGGGGTTCTGAATTATTTCCCTAGTCAGATATTTTAGCTACCTGCAGGATACCTGTTTATGTAACAAAGGAGGATTTGTGTTCCTGGTTGCCATTACTTTGGAATTAAGGGTGTCATAACTGGCAGTTCTTTCATGCAAGAAGGCATTTCTTGTACTTCATAAGGTGGTCATTCAACCCCAACTTTAGTTTTTGCTGAAGGTGGTCTCAGCCTTCCTTATCAACTAGTACTGTATATTGTTTTACCTTTTTTTTCTTCCTAGCCCCAGTCACCCGGGAGACAATGCCCTACACACTTTAGATGTGGTTCAGGCTGATAGGATGTATCTGAAACTAACTTCTGCAGTCAGACTGTCAGAATATCTATTTGTCTTTCCAGAAGGGTCAAGGAAGGGTTCCAAATCTGCTATTCCACATTGGATTTATCAGCCAATCTCTCATGTCTATGGTGTGAAAGTAAAGGCTCCTTTTAAGATGATAACTCATTCTACCAGGAGTGTTGGTGTCTCCTAGACTATCCAACATCAGGCTTCAGTGGCTCAGATCTGCAAGGCACCAACCTGGTCTTCGGTTCACACGTTCACAAGATTTTGCAGTTGGATGAGAGAGCTGCTGAGGATGTGGCTTTTATTCAGCAGTGTTTTTCAGGCTATTGTATAGATTATTGTTTGCCTATCAGTAGTTGCTGTTTGTTCCTCCCCTAGTGGATTATGCTTTATAATATGCCTGTGAGTAAGCAATAACAGAGCTGCTCTGTGTCCCATATGTATGATAAAGAAAACTGGACTTTTGACTTACCTGTAAAATCAATTTCTTAGAGTATATCACAGGATGGGAGATAACTTCCTGTCTTTTTGCCAGTGTCCAATCACTTGTAGGTGGCACATAACCCTGTGAATGAGTATATCTGTGTCCCATAATGTACTCCAAGACATTTATTTTATAGGTAAGTCCAAATCCAGTAATTACTGAAAAAAAGAGACATCTGCAGGCCAGAGATGCAAGCACAAAATTGTTAATATGAAAAACACAAATCGTATTCAAGGAGTCAACCATAAATGATCAAGTCAAGTTCAAGAACTTTTATATGCAAATTACATCAATGTGTACACATTAATGTCTGACTGTTTGTACTTCCTGAGCTGTTAATAAACCTATAATTGAGCAGATAAGCAATGTAAAGCCAATTTTTGCTTGAAAATGTGATCTGTGCAGAGGGACCAGACAAGGTCCAGGAGCCATGATCTGCAACTACTAAGATGGAAAATATATGCCAGTTTTCCTTATGACAACAGTGATTCTATTAACAAAAAGGTCTTATTAAAGTGATATTAATGTCTATGTTTTTATTAAAATAATAAAGCATTTACAATTCTAAAGTACTTCTAGCAGTTATACTGCTAAGATATTGCACAGAGCAGTTGCTTACTTTCTCTTTTTTGGTCCCTGCCAACTCTGCCCACTCCTCCTCTTCTCTGACACACAACATACAGCATAGAAACAGAGCAGCTCAGCCAAACCCTACACTCCCTTCTCACAGGATTTAACTGACAGCAGCAGGGGCCAGTGGAGCTGCTGCTGCCTAAATCTCCTATGATAAGAGTTAGAGAAGCAGAGCAGGACTTCAGCCAAGCACAATGCTGGATCAAAGAAAGGGAAACAGGTGTTGGAATGTTTTTTTAACTTGACATAGAGAATGAATTAGGTAAAAAACCTTTTGTGTTTAGAAACCACTTTAAGGCCTTTTTTTGAGAAAACATGTGACATTTTTTGCTCACTCCTTAAACTAAAGTACAAAAAAACCCTACAACACTGTGATACAGCAATGAAAAGTGTTCAGCAATTTTGTTATTCACAAAACAGCAAATGAGGAGGCTTGGATGTCAGTGACACTTACCTGCTAAGCACCCAAGGTGAATTCTTGAGTATTAGGATTGCAACATCAACAAGACAACAACCCTTATTTTTTTAAGAAACAGAACTGTTATCAATACACAAAATGTTGGAACAGAACCAAATTCAAGGTATGACTTGCTTCCTTAATGGTGATATGTGAATATCATACAAGAGAAAGTAGAGCAGAATGAGGTATTATATCAAAATGTATATTTTCAGGAGGAACAGAAAAAGTCCATGTTACAAATACACTGTTAATTTGAAGAAATATAACATCTAATGGCCAGTTGAGATGGCTTGGTGACTTGTTTATGTTACAAAATGGGAAAATACAGACTATGCAGTATGAGTGGCCAATAAGTATTGATGTGAACCCTATCTAAGTTCTTACAGAGAACCTGTTGCAGGCAAACCCGTTGAAGCATGCTATACTTTGGTAATACTGGGATATAACTGGGGCAGGTCACTATGGCTGATTATAAGGCAGCAGACATTGTAGCACCCCATCTAAATCCAAGAGCTGCTCACTTAGGGGAGAATAACATTTACACTGCTCAAAAAAATTAAAGGAACCTTTTTTAATCAGAGTATAGCATCAAGTCAATTCAACTCCTGGGATATTGATCTGGTCAGTTAAGTAGCAGAGGGGGTTGTTAAAAAGTTTCAGCTGCTTTGGTGTTCATGAAATTAACAACAGGGGCACTAGATGGGCAACAATGAGATGACCCCCAGAACAGGAATGGCTTTACAGGTGGAGGCCACTGACATTTTTTCCCCTACTCATCTTTTCTGTTTTTCACTAATTTCTCATTTGGATAGGGTCAGTGTCACTACTGGTAGCATGAGGCGATACTAGTCTCAAGATCATGGAGGAGATTCCAGGAGACAGGCAGTTACTCTAGGAGAGCTGGAAAGGGCCGCAGAAGGTCCTTAACCCATAAACAGGACCAATATCTCCTCCTGTGTGCAAGGAGGAACAGGATGAGCACTGCCAGAGCCCTACAAAATGACCTCCAGCAGGCCACTGGTGTGAATGTCTCTGACCAAACAATCAGAAACAGACTTCATGAGGGTGGCTTGAGGGCCCGACGTCCTCTAGTGGGCCTTGTGCTCACTGCCTGGCACCACAGAGCTTGATTGGCATTTGCCCTTGAACACCAGAATTGGCAGGTCCGCCACTGCCGTTCTGTGATTTTCACAGATGAGAGCAGGTTCACCCTGAGCACATGTGACAGACGTGAAAGAGTCTGAAGCAGCCATGGAGAACATTATTCTGCCTGTAACATTGTTCAGCATGACAGTTTTGGTGGTGGGTCAGTGATGGTCTAAGGAGGCTTATCAATGGTGGGATGCACAGACCTCTACAAGCTACACAATGGCACCCTGACTGCCATTAGGTTTCAGGATGAAATCCTTGGACCCATTGTCAGATCTTACACTGATATAGTGGGTCCTGGGTTCCTCCTGGTGCACGGCAATGTCCAGTCTCATGTGGGGAGAGTATGCAGGCAGTTCTTGGAGGATGAAAAAATGTGATACCATTGAATGGCCCCACACTCACCTGACCTAAATCCAATAGCACACCTCTGGGATATCATGTTTTGAACCATCCGAATCCACCAGGTTGCACCTCAGACTGCCCAGAGGCTCAGTGATGCCTTGGCCCAGATCTGGGAGGAAATACCCGAGGACACCATCCGTCTTCTCATTAGGAGCATGCCCTGATGTTGTCAGGCATGCATACAAGCACGTGGGGGCCATACAAACTACTGACTACCTTTTTGAGTTACTGCAATGAAATTTCAGCAAAATGGACTAGCCTGCTGCCTCATTTTTTTACTTTGATTTTCAGGGTGTCTTTAAATTCAGTACTCTGTAGGTTGATAATTTTCATTTCTATCAAATGATAGGACATTCCTAAAACATTACCCAGTTCATATGAGTATAGATATCCAGCATGACATTTTTCCCCATTGAGATTTGGTGTGTTTTCAAAGTGTTCCTTTAATTTTTTTGAGCAGTGTATATTAATAATGCTACTATGAATTAAATAAACCATCAAGATGGAAAGCATACTGTATTCAAATGATATTATCTCAAGAACTATTTAAGCTATATTTAGACTATTATTTCTTCTTAGATGACATTACTACAACTTCCTTCTGTACATTAAAACAATCCCAATTAATTAATAGCTGCAATTAATTAATTTCTCTACATATCACGTGTTACCAGTGAATTCCAAAACAATGCCTTAATTTATTATAGAAGACAAATATATGTTAAATTAATGGGTATATATTTGTTATAATAACACGGTTACTGTTTATGTAAATTTATAGTCATATTTTCATGTTCCAAAATAGAGCATAACGCATCACCTAATTCATGTTAATGTAAAAAAGCTAGAGCCTAAATGGACAGGTTACTGTAGTTTGAGTTTTATCAATTAAATAAATATACTCCAAAATAAAAAACAAGTCACCTAATATCTGTAATCAATAAATTAAAGGCTAAATATTTTATAATTGCAGATATTTTTAATATTTTACATACAGACACTCAAGGACAATTAAGGGAAAAGTTAGAACCCCTGTCTTTTGTTTGTGTTCTTGTTTGTGATATTCCTCTCACTTACACCTTCCACATACTTCCTTATAATAATAATAGTCCTTGACCGATAACCCTAACTGTAAAATGTATTTTAATCTTATCCCTAACTTGATTTTATTCCTTAAATACCTTTTTATTTTATAAGAAGCCAGCATTACTCCAAAGATAACACTACTGGGTTTTCCCAACACTGAAAACCCTGCACTGAAAAGCAGCAGCTAATTTGACCATGAACATCAACTGACTATACCAACATTTTCCAAAAGGAAAATATATTCTTTGCAGGTCTCCTCTTCATTTTCAGTTTTTGGAATACGTGATACGGCAATTGCTTTTTTAATCAAATCATACGATGCCAAAAATATATGCCTGTTTTGAAGTACTTTGAGAGCATCTAATTGCTGTTCATTTGCACGAATAAGACAAGTCTGCAAAGAAAACATGCTGTTGTACAGTTTACAACATGTACTGTTTATTCTTTCTGCCCTTCAGAATTTGGCCTTCCCTTCTTATGGTTCTCATTTTTCTTTTTTTCTTGTACTTTCTATAACTCTTGTAATCTCCATTTATCTTGAAACAAAACAAAGCACAGTGGCCTTGCATAGTTATCTTTCAGCATGTGGTCTTCTGTATTATTTTCATCTGACCTCTCTAATAATGATGTTGGACTATGCTCTTCTCGCTATCAGAACATGTGCTTTAGATCAAACCATGAAACTTCCTGAATTTAAAAGAGATTGTATTTAGAGTTATTCTCAAGTAAAAAAATGGAGCAAAGCACATCAGAGCATTCAGTATTTGATTAAAAAGTATCTAAAGCCAAAACTTTTATTTTATATATTTTATGTAGGGAATAAATATATTTCTTGTTGTGTTTTTCTTTTTGCTGTCCATGGCCTGCTGCGGAGACCTTCTTTTCCAGAGACACAAGAGGACCTAAGTAGAAATTGCTCCAGAGCAAGAAGAAATTCCAGTTTATTTAAAAGGTGGTGTGGGCATTCAAATATTTCACCTCTATTTCTGTTCTGCTGACAACTGTCAATTTTAAGATTTCCATTACTTTTCCTTAGCAGCTTCCTCTATCCACGATACACAGTGCAGTTGGATGAATCTCCTGTTGTGGCTATTGTATTTTGACAGTTAGCCCCACTTGCTGTCAAAATACCTGAACAGCAGGTGGATTTCATTTGATGCAGCCACTGTTCAGCCAACAATTTTCTTCCCTAGTTACTTTAAGTTTTCAATCCAGAAATATTTGGTGGAAGGCAGCTGTCAGGGTTACACACTGAGTGAATTTCGGCTGGCCCAATAGGAGCCAGAAAAATAGTGTATGGCCAGCTTAAGGCAATTGTCACAAATAGAGAGAGGATGATAAAAGTAATTTATATGTATATTTTAAATCTCACCCATTTAACGATGACCATGAATATTTCAGATGTCAGTAAACAAACCCAGCTGATAGATATAGGGGAAACAGCTTATTAGTTTGGCTGGATTTACCTATAGGGCAAATGTGCTTTCTTTTCAAAACTGTGGACAATTTGAAGTAGACACAATATTGCGGTATGGAATAAGGAACAAATGTCATTCAAATGAAAATTGGAAATTATTTGCTTTACAATAAAAAAGAATATACAACAGCATAAAAGACTTATTGTGGTACAGTATCTCCCTACTAAATGTCCCTATTTAAATCCTAATTAAGCTCCATTTTTTCCCCTTCACTGCTAAAGACAATTTTTTTTTCATTTTTTTGCACATAAGATAAAATACACACGTAAGAACTGAAGATTACTTAACTACCCCCAAAAAAACGATATATTTTCTGAAAGCATAGATCCTTTATAATAAAATAGCAGCAGTTAAAATGTTTGATGTCACTGGATAATTATGGCCTTTTGTACTTTTGTTCAGGGAGCAGTATGTTTTGTGAATTTGGGGGGGTATGTTTTTTATTTCTTGTTTATAGGTACTTTTTTAATTGTTAATTGTTTATTTATAAAACAGCAGGTTCCAACAATGTACAGCATTTCATTAAAGCAGATAAAGTATATCCATAGTACAATGGGATATAGTAAATGGCCCTGGTAGGTGTCCCCTACCACAGATGTTCAACATAGAAACCTTAGAAACATTGAGTATCCCCTAAGGCTGGGGATTCATGAAATTAACACCAAGTTAAGAGCCTCATGCTGATTGTGGACAGTGAAGGGCACTGTTGTACAGTTTTTAAGTGTTTGTAGACTAAACCAAAGAGAGAAAGAAGAAATAAGAAAGATAAAAAGGGAGGGGTAAAAGGGGAAAGAGGATGGGGAAAGAAGGGGTGGGGAGGAAATAGAAGTAGGGGGTGAGGGAGGAGTGGTTGGGTGGAGTGATGGATTTAACAACCGTTGGGACTCGCATCAAAAAGAGATTCTCCCTCATCATAATATATGAATATTTTCCAAAGAGTCCACGTTTTGGTATGCACCTCATGTTTATGTTGCTTTGTTCGTAAAAGATCCTCCATTAAATTCATCTCAATCTTGTGGAGCCACAATCCAGTGGATGGAGGTTGTGGATCTCTCCACCTAAGGGAGATACACGATTTGGCAGTGTTCAAAAGGTGGCATAAGATTGATCTTTTGTAGAATTTGGGTGGTATGTTGGTGACATGAAGAAGAAAAAATGCCAGATCATCCAGAATAGGATAATCCGTGAATTTTTGAGCAATCTGATGGACCTCCTTCCAGTAGTGTTTGAGCTTGGATCAGGATCAAAAAACACGTTGGAGCATCCCACATTCCTCCTGGCATCGCCAGCACCTATCTGAAGTAGCTGGAAAGAATTTATGTAAAACTGATAGGGTTCTATACCATCGTGTCAAAATCTTAAAATTATTCTACTGAGTCTTTGAAAAGTGACAATTTCAGGGCAAAATAAAATATAGCATTTTTTGTGACTCTGTCCTCCCTATATCAACTTCCCATTTCTCAAAGTAGAGCAATGTTAAATCCTGTTGAGGTAGAGCAAAAAGCGAGTATAGCTTAGATATATCATGTGGGAGAGAACCTTGGTCTGAGCAATTTTCTTCTAGTGTGGTCAGTCTATGCTGGAAGTTATTTGGAGGAAACAGGGATTGAAGAAAGTGGTAAATTTGAACAACTCTCCAAAAATTCAGTTTGTAGGAACCTGTCGGATTCATTAGGAACTGTAATCAAGGCCAGGAGCCTCTCTCTGCCAACAGAGATGCTTGAAAGAGGCCCAATTGGAGAAGAGCTTGAAAGGGTCCTTCTGTAATGCGCAGAATGAAGCAGGGGTTACCCAACATCGGAAATAGAGGATAACTTCTCAGGGTAATAGATAGAGATGGGAAAAGCGTAAAGCATATATGTGACGTCACACCTGTCAGTGGTTGATTTTTAATCAAGAGCGGTAATTCTGTCTGGCACCATGTGGCACATTGAAGTGCTATCTGACTTTGTGCCTGCTCAATCCATGGCTAAAATTTAAAATACCCGTGGAGGCACCAGTCCACCATTCTACCAAGATGAGTTGTTTGGAATATTTTTGCAGATACGGGACCAACAATCCACCTGGGTGTTTGGGCAGAGAAAGAAATCAGTGACGAATCCAAGGCCTCCTTCACGCCCACATAAAGTCCAGGAAAAGAGAATGTGCCTGTTTGAAAAATACTGCAGGGATGTGGAATGGTAGGGATTGAAATAAATACAGACATTTCGGCAAGACACATATTTTAATAATATTACAGCACCCAAACCCTAAGTGATGTCCAAGGTGCTAATTACCCAAGAGGGTGAGCATCTTACATAAGAGTGGTGGGAAATTCAGGTCAAAGATACAGAAAGTATGTGAAGGATAGTATGTACCAAGATATTTCAAAGCCTTAGAGGTCCATTTAGATTCGAAGCTTGTAAGAGAGTGTGACAGCTCTATGTTAATTGCTTCTGATTTGGAAAAATTGATAAGGCTCTATATATTTAGAACTCTCTAATGAGCTTGAGAATAAATATTACAGGGTTAGTCAGGGTGAACAGCATACCATTGGCGTATTCTTAGACCTTGTGTAGAGCATCTACCATAGATAACCCTGAACCGTTGAATTTTTGGGTTCTGTCAAATCTTACGAAAAAAAGTCTCTAGGGTAAGAGAAAAAAGTAGGGATGAGAGCACACAGCCCTGCCTGGTGCCATTTGATATAGGGAAAGGATCTGAGGGAATGCCATTGGCCTTGACTGATGCTGAAGCAAGAACACTACAAAAAAAAAAGGTCCTGCTGGGTATCAGGAGCATAAAGCGTGGCCAACATCATTTGAACATCACCATTCATGCCTTTCAAAAAAAGAAAGTGATCATCAATGTCCATGGGGGTATCTTGTACATGGAACACTGCTGAAGATCAAAATCCAGCCTTTGATCGACCCCGCATGAGTGCAGGCCTACTGGGGGTGTGGGTGAAAACAGCCAAGGAGAGAGATTCCATCCCTCTCCTCTTTGCAATGAAAAGAATTTACTTAATCAAAAAGCTTAGTGCACCATGAATAACAGATATCAAAGCAACAAAATTGCAAAAAAACACAATACATAAGGGAGACAAAACTTGGTAAAATGTGTATAACATGGATAGAAAAACATCTCACAATCATCTGAGGACTTGAGGTTTGGGAGGGGCTGCACCCCAACCAATCCAAAGGGTCAGTCGATTTTCTGTGGTAGTAGCTAGGTCCATATCTTAAGATATTTTTGGTTCAATGTGGTATAGTAAGTAATCAGGAAAAGTAGAGCATATGATCGGGAAAAATATTTCATGCAAGGTGAAGTAGGTTCAAGACTCATGTATCCCTTTAGATGAGGGTGTGCAAGATCGTCTTCCCCTCCTAGGTTGTCAGGGGGCGTAAACCAAGGTTGGGTCCCGGTAAGGTAGGGTGACCAAATGGACGAGGTAGCAGTTAGAGCCAGTTAGGAACTTGAAATGGTTCCATGTCCATAAAGGAGAACAGAGCAGGCAGATCTGCTGGAAACCACAAGGTGAAAGATTCAGTCCCCTTCCGTATAGAAACTGAAAATGGATAACCCCAGTGATAGGTGAGCCCTAGTTCACCTAAGTCCACACCCCCTCTCATCCATGGTTTATGGAGGATGGTTTCCTTATGGGTGTAATGGTGCAGGCGGCATATTACATCTTGCAGCCTGTTTGGGTCTGAGGACTTGGTGGACCCTGTCCAGTTCGAGGTCAGTAGATGGAGTCCAAAACTTTATGAAAGATTGCTATGACAGTGTCCTGGAGATTTTCAGGACCCATAGCTTCTGGGATGCCCTAAAGCCATAGATTGCTTCAGAGGCTGCGGTATTCCAGTTCCTCTAGTTGTAACTGTAGTGCCACCATATTGTTGCTCTGGGCCTCTTGCTCCTATTCTAGACCAGCCACCCACTGCTCTAGGGCACGACCCGAGGCTTCTCCCATGGTGAAACGGTTTGCCAGTGGTTGCACCTCTGTGTGGACGGACCGTATTTCCCTCTGTTGGGATTCCTCCAGCCGGAGGATGAACAACTCAATCTTCGTCTTTGTCTATAAGGCCTGGATGAGGGCCAGTAGAGCCTCTTCTCTCTGTGGGGAGGAGGTAGCCACTAGTAAAGATGGTGAGCAGGGTGGACCAGTAATGAGAGCCTCTGGCATATCCATAAAGGAATCGGAAGTCCCTGAGAATGTCAGAGAATCAGGAGGTTCCTGTGTTGATGTTGATTCTGGAGGAAGGGCGCATGGCTCCACCATGTTAGTAGGTGGCCTGAGCTGCTGAGTCCCTGGGAAGAAGCGCTGTATTTCAGTTTTCTATCCAATCACCCAGGGAGTATTTGGGGTTCTCTGTCTTTTTCTTCTTCTTAGTTGAGAGCATTCCGGTGCAAAAAGCTATAGATAAACATCACAAGCCAAAGAAGGTGCAGCGTTTCTTCACTCGGTCATGTCCAGACTACCCCCCCCCCCAGTTGACAGGTCTTTTATTTTAAAGTTAAACTAATTGTTTTACTCTAAGGCTTCTCTTCAGAAAGTGCTTTTTTGTTTCAGGGATGGCATTTTGAAGTTTTAATGTTATGTTCAAAGTAGAAGGAAGGGCTAACATAACCCAGGTTTAAAACATTGTATCTCCCCTGTTCATACACATGCTGCATGCTGTTTGGAAAAAAGCTCAATGCAAATACCTTTTATTTAAATCTTCCTTATTGTGCTTATGTGTTTGCTAAACTTAGCTCCCCTGTATCAGTGAGTGGCTGTTACAACTAATGAGAGGGACAACGGGGTAGCAAGCCAGCAGATGACTTTATGGGGGAGATTTACTAAAACTGGTGCACCCAGAATCTGCTGCAGCTGTACATGGTAGCCAATTAACTTCAGCTTGTTCAATTAAGCTTTGACAATAAACCTGGAAGCTGATTGGTTTCTATGCAGAGCTGCACCAGATATTGCACTCTCCAGCTTTAGTAAATAACCCCCTTGTATATAGAAGCCCTTCACCACCATCTATATATTATCGTAGTCAAAAAAAAAAGAAAAAGGAGAGAAAAAATAGTGAGCCAGCTGCAGTGCACTTAGTAGAAATGTATTCTGCTACATATCTTTGATAAAAAGAAGTGTATATAAATTTGTTTGCATGAAAATTATAATGTCTAAAACAATGATATAGATACTGGAATTTTTTGTTAACCACTTGCCCTCCTGAGGATTTACCCCCCTTCCTGACCAGGACACTTTTTGCGTTATGTCGCTGTGTTAATTTAACTGACAATTGTGCAGTTGTGCAACGCTGCACCCATATTAAATTTACATCCTTTTTTTCCTGTGAATTGAGCTTTCTTTTGGTGGTATTTGATTGCCTGTGCATTTTTATTTTTTGCACTATATAAAAAAAAGACTGACAATTTCGAGAAAAAAACAGTATTTATGTGTGTTTGCTATTAAACATGTCCAGTGAAAAAATTAAAAAATCTAATTTCATCATAAATTTAGGCCAAAATGTATTCTGCCACGTCTTTGCTGAAAAAAAAATCCCAATACATGTAAATTAATTGGTTTACGTGAAAGTTATAGCTTTTACAAATGGCGGTATATATACTGGAATTTGTTTTTTTTACTAGTAATGGCAGCGATCAGCGACGTATTGCAGTACTGCAGGAGGCATACTGACACTGGGGGGAACTGACTTGGTGTCACGGACATCCCAATGACACCAATACAGTGATCAGTGTTAAAAAAAAAAGCACTGGCACTGTACTAATGGCACTAGGCAGAAAGGGGTTACATGAGGGGCAATCAAAGGGTTAACTGTGTGCTGGGAGTGTTTTACTGGGGGGTAGTGTGTTGGTGCTTCACTGTAAGCACACTGTTCTGGATGGCCGTGCTATGCACAGCCATCCAGAGCAGTGTGCCCGAGCCAACAGGGAGGAGGACCGTTAGTAAAAAAAAAGCAGCCCTCCTCCCCATCGGAGATCCTCAATAATCACTGGGCGCCGGTGGGTAATCACCAGCAGGGACCCAGTGATTGACAGCTGCTGCCGCAAATAGCGGCATAGGTAGGGCACACGCCCCCTACCCGTAAACACAAAATCTCGAATATATATGTGATTTTGCGCACCCCTGCCACTCTGTAGCAGTATATCTGCTATAGGGCGGTCGGGATGTGGTTAATACTAGTAATGGTGATGATCAGCGACTTATAGCGGTACTGTGATAGTACAGCGGGCATTCTGACATTAACTGACACTGGGTGGGAGCTGACTAACTGCCACTGATGAAACCCAATTTTAGTGCTGCGCTGGAATATTAAAACACCATATTGCCATGCACTTCACTGAAAATGAGCTTAATCTATAAAAACAATATTGTGAGCTTGTGTCAGGAATAATAATATGAAAATATACATCAACAAAAGTCCGTATTGTGAAATACAAATGATCAGCCTTCCAGGATATGTGTTTTAACACTGCTTTCACCTCGCTGTGCTTCACATGCAAGTAATCCAGTGCACCACCACCACCAGATGTGCTCTCACCTTAATAATACTGTATGACCTTCCACTATGTGTTCGGTCTAAGAGCGCTTGTATCCCTTCATGAGGTCAATGCTCTCCTCTTCACTCAGAGCCACATCGCTAATCTTGGATCAATCCTCACATGTACAGGATGCCAAATCACACCAGATGTATATAGCCTATGTTAGCTCTCCACAGTAATGTAATGAGAAAAGTTAGTACACTGGTCACATCCAGTGTGGATGTAGTGACCTCATCTAGGCCCCACCCCAATCCATTTCATCACAGGGCATGTGAAATGGAAATGATTGGTCCATCCACTACTGGTGCTGTATATAGTGCCATCTGCAGCCATTTTCCAATAGTTGCACGCCACGCACGTGCGCCATTTTCTCGTGATCCAAGAGCACTAATCCATACCACTACAAAAACACAGTACAGTGCTCAAACAAATTTTGATTTTATTAGTGACTATTGAGGTGTTTTGTGAAATAATTAACAGGGGGATAAATACATGTGTGATTTTATCTACAGTATCTATCTATCTATCTATCTATCTATCTATAAACAGAAAAAAGTACAATCTGCAGCACCTTGTAAATTTATTAAGAGTTAAAAACTCATAAATATCAAAATAACATTTTGGACCTGTTAAGATCCTTCATCAGTCATAACAAACTTGAAAATAAAATTACATTCATTATATAGCAGGTTCTTTTGTTAAACGGAAATTAGCAACACCTGAATCATCTCAACTCAAAACATATTATGGTTTAATATCACATCTAATATTCAAGAGATAATTTAACAGTGTTTCTGGTTACTCCATATAAATATCTGTAAAAGAAAAAAAGAAGACAAAATAATTTACAAATATATTTATAAAAACAAATGTAAATCATAATCCTTATTAGTGTTGGGCTCGATGTTTGAGTCGAACGTAAGTCCGAGTTTAACATCGGACATCTGTATCGCTGAACACATGAATGGTAAGGACGTTAGGTGGGATGATCACCTGTGTGAGTGCCCCACAATGCACTGCACTCTCACAGTGCATTGTGAGAGCCATGATTGGCCAAAGCAATGCACCTGACCACAGGTACAATGCTTTGGCCAATCACGGCAGAATGCACTGTGAGAACTATGATTGGTCAAAGTCACAGTGACTTTTTTTTTATTTTCTCAACCACTTGCCCTCCAGAGGAGTTACCCCCCCCCCCCCCTTCCTGCCCATGCCATTTTTTTGCATTACGACACTGCTTTACTTTAACTGACAATTGTGTGGTTATGCAACACTGCACCCAAATGAAATGTATGTCCTTTTTTCCCCACAAATAGAGCTTTATTTCAGTGGTATTTGATCACCTGTGCAGTTTTTATTTTTTGTGCTATAAAAATAAAAGACCGACAATTTTGAGAAAAAAAAAACAACATATTTAATTTTTGCTATTAAACATGTCCAGTAAAAAAAATTAAAGAATCTAATTTCGTCATAAATTTAGACCAAAATGTATTCTGCTATATGTCTTTGCTAACAAAAATCCCAATACATGTAAATTAATTGGTTTACATTAAAGTTATAGCATTTACAAATGGCGGTATATATACTGGAATTTATTTATTTATTTTACTAGTAATGGCAGCAATCAGCGACTTATTGCAGGACTGCGGTGGGCATTGTGACACTGGGGGGGAACTGACTTGGTGTCACTGACATCCCCAGTAAAACCATTACAGTGATTAGTGCTAATAAAAAGCACTGACACTGTACTCATGGCACTGGGCAGGGAGGGGTTAACATGTGTGGCGATCAAAGGGTTAACTGTGTGCTGTTTCACAGTATGCCGTGTGTGTGCATTCAACTGTAAGCACACTGCTTTGTATGGCTCTGCTATGCAGAGCCATGCACAGCAGTGTGCAGGAGCTGACAAGAGAGAGAACCGTACTGTTAAATACAGTTCTCTCCCCCATCAGTAATACTCGCGATAATCACTAGCCAGGACCTGGTGATTGACAGCCAAAGCCGTGAATGGCTCCTACCCGCAACTGCAAAATCACGTGTATATATATATATATATATATATATATATGTGTGTGATTTTGCTCACCCATGCTGCCCTTTAGCAGTATTTCTGCTAGAGGGTGGATGGGAAGTGGTTAATTAAAAAAAAAATGTTTATTGTTTTTTTTGTAGCAGCAAAAATATTTAGAGCATAATTGTTGTTCCCCTTTCTGCATTGCAGGTGTTTCTCCTTCTGAGTCAGCAGTGGTTCTCTTTTTTTCTGAATTTTTTTTTGTTACCAGCAGCAGCAAATAATTTACTCTTAAATTGTTGCTTGTCCACAGCTACTCCTTCCGTAGCCCCACCATCATTCATGGAGGAGTGGGCTGAATTATTTGAACATAGTGTCAGTGCCATGCTGCAGGAGGATGCGCAGCAATTTCAATGCTCTGATGTTGGTTGCTAGGTTGAGGAAGGGAGTGACATGAGCCTAGAGAGAGAGGGTTTGTTGACCTGCTGACATTTATCATAATGAATCAGTCCAGGATCAACAGCAGCTTTCAAGCCCCTGTTGCTGATGCAACTGATTACATTTGCTAGGGATCTGGGATCCCTTGAAGACTGCCTATGATGCCTATCCTATTCCTGATTATGCTAGCTTCCAACAATGTTTTTGGTTTATGGCACCACCAACACCCAAGGCCCAATTTTTCTGCACCTGGTGCATCTAATTTATTTTTTTACATTTCTTTTTCTAATTTTTAACAGCAGGGCCTATTCCTGTGCTCCCCAAGAGTAACTGTGAGGGGTTACAGTGTTCGGGCACCACCAACACCCAAGGCCCAATGGGGGGGGGGGCTTTTGGCTTTTTTTTCTTAAAGAACTTGTCAACAACTGTTGTTTTGTTCTTTCTTCAGTTAAAAGATTTTTTTCAAAAGACTGGTCTCTTTATTTTTGACTCAATTTAACCCTTTAGTGAATGAGTAGAGGTACATGTACCCCTTACTAATTCACAAGGTGGGGCAGCATCAGGGTGCCCCCTTATTTAATGGGGTACCCTGATACTAATGAGCCTCTCTGTCCACAGACCTCCACAACCACCACGTCACGGTTGTGGGTAAGAGGCCCTCGTCCCCATTGGCATGGGGGCACTGTCCCAATGCTAAGGACATGTGGCCTAGTAAGCCACAGGGAGGGGGGGGCGCTCAATTGTCCCCACCCTTTCCTGCCCTACCAGGCCTATGTTTGGATCGTTACTGGTAGGAATTTAGGGGGGACCCCACACATTTTTGTGGGTGGGGTTCCGCTTAAAAGTCCTACCAGGCCTAAAGCGCCTGGTACGGCTTTTAAGGGAAACCCCCGCACTTTGTTTTTGAATTTTTTACTGTGGGGGCAGGACACTCTTCATTGTGACTGGCCGTCATAAGATGTCCTGTCAAACAATCCATGCTGCAGAGCGATCTGTCACCGGCTGTGTCCACAGGACACAGCTGATGACATATAACTACACAGGCCCGTTACCAGTGTCATGTAACCGCTGTGACCAACCACAGCAGATCACATGTCAATTGTATACAATGGATGGTTTCCTGTAATACCATCCATTGTATACAATTATGTTGTTAGCTGTGGCTGGTCAAAGCAGTCACATGATACAGACAGAGCCAATCACAGCCCATCTGTATCATGTGATGAGCTTTGCCCAATCACAGCTAATCACAAAAGAGTGAATAAATCCGTTTCATTCAGTAACAATGATTGCAAATATCAATTAAATACATTGGTATTAGCAATCATAATGTGTTAAAAAAAAATCCTGATCACTTACCCAGAGTAGTTCAATGTTACTATGGTAACATTGTATTGCTTTGGTCACAGTGTGTTGAAAGAAAATAGTAAAAAAAAGAAAAAATTTAATAACAAATAAAAAAATTAATAGAAATATTTTAAAAACTTTCTTTCTCTACTAAATCTTTCTTCTGTTCATGCATTTTCTTATGTCAGACTTGATGTTTGTACCTGCAACTTATAAATGTTTTAATCTGTGAATGTCTCATGTAGACCACTGATCTTATTGTATTATCAAGTCTTTCCAGAAGCCAGCATTTGTTACCATGTACTACATTACTTCTGGTCCACAATAAATTGAAGGAAATTATCAGGGAAAAATAGATTTAAAAACTTAATCTGGGAAAATGTTCTGTGTTGGGCTGCAGACCTGGCTGTATAGTGAAAGTGGGGATTGTAGTTGATCCTGAGCTGGAAGGCAGCCATAAAGGTTTGCCAGAGCATCTTGGAGGTATGTTTGGGCCCTGACTCTTGGGGTCTGGCGTGATATTCCAGTGCTGGTACTGGGCCTTTCATCTTGGGGTCTATCTCCATTGGCGTTTGCTGGTTGACCATTGGGGTGTATGGTGCTACTTGCAGTTGCCTGCTTTAAGAGCATCTTACTCTTTTTAGGGGGGGATGCTTCCTCCTTTGATTCGGTCTTTCATTCACTACTTTCTACTGGCTGTATTCTGAATCGGAATCGGACGGTGAGAGCTCCCCACTGCTCTCATCCATCATACTTAGGATTTTGAAAGCATCCTCACTAGTGAAATATTTTTTTGACATCTTGGCTATATGACAGCCAACTGTGATGGGTACACTGCTGATGGGTGGCAATGATGGCGACTCTGTGATGGGTACAATGATAGGCTGCACTGGTGTATGTGCTGACAGGTACACTGAAGGGCTGCATGACAGGTACGCTGTTTATCTACATCGGGGAAGCACTGTGTCCATGGGACACAGAAGACCAGGGATCAGTGTGCTGTGCATGAGGGATGTGACCAGGAGGATGTCATATGACACCCTCCCGGAGAGACAAGAGGTCCATACGGCCATCATTCTACCATAGGCCCGACAGAAACAGGTTAAAAACGGTAATTTAAAAAAAAAATCACTGATTTAATAACAATATCCCTAATAGTTCTACCTCTTGTATAAGATGATATATTGAGGCTATTGAAAAATGGCATCGGGTGACACTATATAAAGCACCAGCAGTGAATGAACCAATCATTTACCCCTGAAGAAGTCACGTGCCTTGTGATGAAATGTGTTAGGCAGGGCCTAGATGACATTATTACATCCACATGGGATGCGGCAAGTGTACTGACTTTTCTCATTAATTTACTTTGGAGAGTTATCATATCTTAACCAAAGGCAGTATACATCTGGTGTGATTCGGCACCCTGTGCATATGAGTGAGATTTTTCTGTCTGTGGAGATTAATAAAGTGGCTTTAGGGATAATGCGCTAAATCTAGTTGTTCTGTCTACATGGTATGGAGTGGAGAGGGCAGGAGAAGGATTGATCCAACATTGAAGGTGTGAAGAGGAGATCAATGTCCTAGTGAAGGGATACAAGCACTCTTATATCAAACACATGGTGGGAGGTCATATTATTAAGGTGAGAGCACACCTGGTGGTGGTGGTGCACTGGATTGCATTCATTTTCATAATATTATTCATGACACAAACTCACAATATTGTTTATATGGATTAAGCTTGTTTTCAATGTTGTGTATGGCAATATGGGTTTTTAATATTCTAGCACATCACTAATATAGGTTTCATTAGTGGCAGTTTGTCAGTTCCCACCCAGTTACAGTTAGAGTCAGAATGCCTGCCGTACTAGTCCCACTATAAGTTGCTGATCACCACCATTACTAGTATAAAAAAAAATCCAGTATCTATACCAGATGATGTAGATGCTATAGTTTTATACTGTATAATGTACACTTATTGTGATTTTTTTTCACCAAAGGCATGTAGCAGAATACATTTTGGCCTCAATTTATAAAGAAATTGTATTATTTTTTATTTTATTTGGATATGTTTTATAGCAAAAAAAAAAAAAAAAAAAAAAATATATATATATGTATATATATATATATATATATATATATATAAAATTTCAGTATTGTTTTTGTTTATAGCTTAAAAAATAAAAAACACAGTAGGGACTAAATACCACCAAAGAAATTTCTATTTATGTGAAAAAAATTATTACATGACAATTGTAAACAATGAATGGCTTTGAATTATGCCATTCATTGTGTACAATTGTGTTGCTAGCTGTGATTGATCACAGTGATCACGTGGTTCCTACAGGGCCAATCGCAGCCCATATGTACCATGTGATTGGCTATGGCCAATCAAAGTTAATCACAACAATACATACTGAATTAATCATTTTCATTTAGTAAAAATGCTTGCTTGTAGCAATTAAATGCACTGCTATAAGCAAACATGATGTGTAAAAAAAATCCTAATCACTTCCCCAGAGTAGTACAATGTTACATTGTAATATTGTGCTGCTCAGGTCACAGTGTGTTAAAAAAATTATAAAAAAAAATGTTTTTTTTGTACTGTCACCAGTCAATGTCCCTGATCACCACCACACCAGTTATATGATTACGCTGTACTGCACTGGTGACAGAATGAAAAAAATGGTGATTTATTTTTTTTAATTTCTTCATTTTCCAAAAAATTATGACAAAAAAAATTATAATGTCAAAAAACTTTCCATGCCTCTTACCAAATACCATGGACTGTCTACTTTCCAAACTGGTGATTTGGGGCATTTGTACTCTCCTGATATTTTAGGGCCTCAAGAAATGAGATAGGCCATCAGTACATCAGGATTGAGGATCAATTTTCAGATATATCCCATAGTTTGTGGACTCCTTAACAATCCTACAGACTAAATAATAAATACTTTGGGTTACTTTCACCACAGAAATGTAGCAGAATACATTTTGGTCTAAATTTTTAAAGAACAAGTATTTATTTGCAAAATTTTATAACAGAAACAAAGAAAAACAAGTTTTTTTTTCAAAACAACTTTTTTTTTTTCATTTATTTCACAAAGAATAAAAAACCCCGTGGATATTAACTACCACCAAAAGAAAGCTCTATTTGTGTGAAAAAAGATAAAAAAATTAAATTTGGGTACATTGTTCCATGACATTCAAAGTGAGACAGTGCTGAAAGCTGAAAATTGGCCTGGGCAGGAGGGGGGTGAAAGTGATATTGAAGTGGTTAATGAGGTCATCCTTATTTTCCTTTCCCTTGTCAGTGCTACACCACTCTCTTCCAGTCTGAGTGTTGCTATGCAGGATTTGACAGAAGCCTAATCTTAAGACAGAATCAGGTGCTTATTCGAGTTATATGTAGAAATACACATAATATTTTCAAGGAATATACAGCTACAATATGCATTGATATTGCAAGCCAAAACTGCACTCTGGCAATGTTAACCATGATGATGTGAATCAAATACCAGCTTCAGCTCAATTCCCTCCCATTAGCCTCACCACTCTGATGTGTTTCACCCAGACAGGGCTTAGCTGTAGATTGTCACTGATTTGTACAACTAAACCCTATCCAGGTGAAACATGTCAGGGGGCAAAGTCAATGGTAGGGGACTGAGCTGAAGCTGATTGTCATGTACCTGGTGGAGATTGATCTGGAGAGGGGGCTTCTCTTGCATCTCTTGTCCAATACTCCTGGTAGTGGTGACAGGTGGTGTGAAGACACAGAGTGGCATGAGGGTCAGTGTAGTAGAAAGAGCCAACGGTTGGTTGCAGGATGCAGATGAACATGGATCACTAGTCAGGGACCAGAGACTGGAACACTGAAAAGCAGACAGGAGTGTAACCAGGACACAAATGAAAAGGTGATCAACAGCCAGGCAGTGAGGTACAGGAACATCAGACAGAGCCAGGATACAAGCTGGGAATTGTTACACAGAAGGGCAGCAAGGTACAGAAATATAAGGCAGGAGCGGAGTCAGAGTAAAGCTGGGGTCACAGGTAGGCAGGAATTCAGAGACTGATCAGGGGCAAGGTGAGTTATGCACAAGATATATGGTCTGGTTAGAGTGATTTTTGCTGCGAAAAATATGTGGACAATGATGGTGCGAGAGGTATAGGTATAGGGGAATTTTTCAATCCCAATGTGTAAAAGCACAAGTGAAGGGTTTGGGGGATAAAATATGATTTAAAAAGTATTTCACACTAGGTTTAGACATTTGGGATTGTTTATTTGTTTTTGGTGTACTCTAAGTGCTGACAGTAGAATGTGATGCTGGTTAATATAGCCAGGATCTTAGTGGATACAAGGAGCTGGATGTGCATTCTGGGACAACCAGCACCTAGAGCAGTTATTGAAGCTGACGGGAAGTATGCACAGTAGCTTTGGAGTGACGTTGTCGGCATTACATTACCCAATCTTTTTTGTATCTACCTGAAATTCAGCTATAAATATTTAACATCTAATAAAAAAAAAAAGGAAACTAAGCAGTACAAAAGAAAAAAGGATTGAAGTAGGAAAATGATACTGTGAAATGTACTCAATCCTTACACATTTGAAGATAACACTTTATAAAGCTATTATCTGACTAGCTACAACATATTGATCTGAAACACGGTATTTTACATATCCAGATAAGAAAACTTTTCAAATATAAGATTGAAAGGTGTTAAGGACAATCTATGGAGCAGTATGGCTGAATGGACACCAGGGGCGGACTGACCATTCAAGCACTCGGGCACTACCTGAGGGCTCGGGGTCATTAGGGGGCCCCATGAAATGCCCATGGTACCTTTTCTAGGCTTTTTTGGGTGTGCTTTGAGTGTGGGCAAGGACACAGGGGTCCCATGATCCCCTATTGCCCGGGGGCCCCATGCGTTGTCAGTCCGCCCCTGATGGACACTAGAGAATAAAGAACAGATAAAAGAATTAGCAAAGTTATTAACAGAACCAGACTTTTTAGCAGACATTGGATAAATAGGCTGAAATAAATAAGGTCTTTAGATAGAATACATTAGGAGTAGTTATATTTAAAGATGAATACAGTTAGTAAAATTCCAGAACCATATCCGCAAACCTCCAGGGACCAGTTCCTTTCCTGAACCACCGGAGATGTTGAGATGATGAGAAGAGGAGCAGCAGCTGCAAAAACGTTCAGATTTCTTTTCTCCGGTCTGAAAGAGTCTCCAACAAAATGGCAGTGGGAGTAACTTCTGCACGTGCATGGATGGACCTCTAGCAGTGACTATCTTTATATTCCTGCAAACTGCAGCACATACAGTGGGGCAAACAGAAAATGGATTGTCCCCTGCATCTCCCAGCACCAGGAGCCCAGTCAAAACATGCCCAAGAAGGGAATACTTGCCTGACACATCTGAAGGCACTTGTGTGGAGGTATGTGCTCCATCTACACAACCACAATCAAAGGCCAAGATTGTGGACCCTATCGCTGCATTTCCCACAGTGGGACAACCAATATCTAATGCTGTATTGAAAGTAATGTTACTGTCGCTTCACTCCTCTCTCCAAGATGACATGTTTGCTTGCTTTAACAAATATGCTGCAGATGTTGAAGACATGGGAGATAGAGTGAGCTATTTGGAGGATACTATGGGGGTATACACAGAATCATATAACATGGGAAATGCAGATGCGGCCCGTGTTGATGATAATGCATGGCTGAAATCAAAGATAGCAGACCTAGAGGATCATTCTGGGCATAATAACCTAAACATTAGAGGCATTCCGAAATCAGTGCAACCCACCCAGCTCCCTCACTTTGCACGTGACCTATTCCAAGCTGTAGCACCATGTCTAATACCTACAGATCTCACAGTTGATGGAATCCAGAAGATCCCCAAACCTAGGAAGACCCCACTGCGGATGCACTATTATCAAGTGAAATAAATGATTCTTTTTGTATTCTGTAAGAAAGATAAACTCCTGGAACAGGCTGTGACAAGTGCTAACTGATCTCTCTACACATACCCTGCAGAAAATAAAAAAAATTGGTATCCATTACCAAGGCTCTGTGGAATCACGATATACACTATATTGCTAAAAGTATTGGGAAGCCTGCCTTTACATGCACATGAACTTTAATGGCATCCCCGTCTTAGTATGTAGGGTTCAATATTGATTTGGCATACCCTTTGCAGCTACAACAGCTTCAACTCTTCTGGGAAGGCTGTCCACAAGGTTTAGGAGTGTGTCTATGGGAATGTTTGAACATTCTTCCAAAAGCGCATTTGTGAGGTCAGGCACTGATGTCAGACGAGAAGGCCTGGCTTACAGTCTCCGCTCTAATTCATCCCAAAAGGTGTTCTATTGGGTTGAGGTCAAGACTCAACTGATGCGGGCCAATCAAGTTTCCCATCCCAAACTTTCTCATCCATGTCTTTTTGGACCTTGCTTTGTGCACTGGTGTGCAGTCATGTTGGAATAGGAAGGGGCCATCCCCAAACTGTTCCCACAAAGTTGGGAGCATGAAATTGTCCAAAATGTCTTGGTTTGCTGATGCCTTAAGAGTACCCTTCAGTGGAATTAAGGGCCCAAACCCTGAAAAACAACCCCACACCATAACCCCCCCTCCACTTTACACTTCGTACAATGTAGTCAGACAAGTACCATTTTCCTAGCAACTGCCAAACCCAGACATGTCCATCAGATTGCCAGAAAGAGAAGTGTGATTTGTAACTCAAGAGAACATGTCTCCACTGTACTAAAGTCCAGTGGTGGAGTGCTTTACATCACTTCATCTGATGCTTTACATTGCACTTGGTGATGTAAGGCTTGGATGCAGCTTCTTGGCCATGGAAACCCATTCCATGAAGCTCTCTACTCACTGTTGTTGTGCTAATTTGAAGGTCACATGAAGTTTGGAAGTCTTTAGCTATTGACTCTACAGACAGTTGGCGACTTCTGCGCACTGTGCGCTTCAGCATGCTCTGACCTCGCTCTATCATTTTAAGTAGCTTACTACTTGGTGGCTGAGTTGCTGTTGTTCCCAGTTACTTCCACTTTATTATAATATCACTAACAGCTGATCGTGGACTATTTAGTAGCAAGAAAGTTTCACAAATGAACTTATTGCACAGGTGGCAACCTATCACGGTACCACTCTTCAATTCACTGAGCTCCTGAGAGTGACCCATTCTTTCACAAATGTTTGTAGATGCAGTCTGCATGCTTAGGTGCTTATTTTTATACACCTGCAGCCATGGAGGTGGTTGGAACACCCAAATCCAATGATTTAGAGAGGTGACCCAATACTTTTGGCAAAATAGTGTAGGATACCAGTGGAAATAGGCTGTCACCTTAAAGTTCACACATGAGGGATCAACAACTATCATCAACAACTATCATCAACATGTCAGAACTTTAGCTCTGAGAAAATAATCAGTACACAATTTATGAAAACAGGCAGGGATCTAGAATTAAGCAGATTCCCTACTAATTATCACAAATCAACTGATATCCGATTTCTTGATTTGTGCAAATTTGAAGACGAAATAAAAAGCAATAATGTGCAAAAATATACAGTTGTGTTCAAAATAATAGCAGTGTGTTGGAAAAAGTGAATAAAGCTCAAAATCCTTCTAATAGCTTATATTTCCATACACACAAATGCATTGGGAACACTGCACATTATATTCCAAATCAAAACATGAAGAAAAATATATCAAATTTGTGTTGTTCCTCTAAAAAAAATGAAGAAAAGTGAATATTAGACTGTTCAAAAAATAGCAGTGTTTGTATTCTTCTTTACAAACTCAAACATTCACTATATAAACTGAAAAATGTTTGAAGATTTTGCTTTCCTTTGAATCACTTAATTTTTAGTTGTATAACCACTGTTTCTAAGAACTGCTGTACATCTGTGTTGCATGGAGTCAACCAACTTCTGACACCTGTAAACAGGTATTCCAGCCCAGGATGATTGGACTACATTCCACAGTTCTTCTCTATTTCTTGGTTTTGCCTAGGAAAATTCATTTTTGATGTCACAAGTTTTCTATTGGATTAAGATCCGGGGATTGGGCTGGCCACTCCATAACATCAATCTTGTTGGTCTGGAACCAAGATGTTGCACGTTTACTGATGTGTTTGGAGTCGTTGTTTTGTTGGAACACCCATTTCAAGGGCATTTCCTCTTCAGCTTAAGGCAGCATGACCTCTTCAAGTATTCTGATGTATTCAAACTGATCCATGATCCCTGGTATGCGATAAATAGGCCCAACACCGTAGTATGAGAAACATCCCCATATCATGATGCTTGTGCAACCATGCTTCACTGCCTTCACAGTGTACTGTGGCTTGAATTCAGTGTTTGGGGGTCGTCTGACAAACTGTCTCCAGCCACTAGACCCAAAAAGAACAATCTTACTTTCATCAGTCCACAAAATGTTGCGCCATTTCTCTTTAGGCCAGTCAATGTGCTCTTTGGCAAATTGTAACCTCTTCAGCACATGTCTTTTTTTCAACAGTGGGACTTTGCGGGGGCTTCTTGCAGATAGCTTGGCTTCACATAGGCGTCTTCTAATTGTAACAGTACTCACAGGTAACTTTAGACCTTCTTGGATCTTCCTGGAGCTGATTCTTGGCCGAGTCCTTGCCATTTTGGCTATTCTTCTATCCATTAGAATGGTAGTTTTTCGCTTTCTTCCACGTCTTTCAGGTTTTGGTTGCCATTTTAACGCATTTGCGATCATTTTAGCTGAGCAGCCTATCATTTTCTGCACATCTTTATATGTTTTCCCCTCTCCAATCAACTTTTTAATCAAGGTACGCTGTTCTTCTGAATCATGTCTGGAATGACCCATTTTCCTCAGAATTTCATGTAACCAGCATGTACAACATTTGCTGCCTTCCTTCCTTATATAAGGGCAATAATTGCCATCTGTTTTCAAAGAATGAATTACCTCACTAATAGAACTCCACACTGCTATTATTTTGAACATGTCATGACTGTTGGGTCTGTTGGATTTCTATTACTCTACTACACCTGCTAGTAAATTATTTGCCATGTAGAAATATAATTTCTACCAAAAACAGTGATTGATCAGGTTAGTGATGTCTGACTGCTATTATTTTGAACACAACTGTATATTTATTAATAATAAAAATCAATGCAAAATGATAATGAAATAGAATAGGTTATGATAAATAATCAACAATCAAAATAACAGTACAATGGTCTAATCCAAAATAATGGTTAGAAATTCTAGTCAACAATTACTTTCAAATATTAATGAATTAGAACCAACTGTCTGGAAATGCAGTGTAAGAAACTATCAGTAACTCAGCAACATGTGACAACAGCTATGCATTGACCACATGATCTCTCTACAACCAGATATTCAAACCTCAATGAGTACCTTGGCATGAATTGATCTGGAATACACACACACACACACACACACACACATATATATATATGTATTTCCAAAACTGAGCTTCTAGTATTCCCCCCAGCCCATGCCCCCCCCCTCTGATTTCTCCATCAAGATCAACAACACTACCATCAGTCCCACCCCTCACACCAGGGTACTAGGTGTAATCTTAGAATCCAATCTGTCCTTTCAGCCCCAGGTCCAATCACTGACAAACTCATGTAGACTTCACCTCCGCAACATCTCCAAGATACGACCGTTCCTAACCTCGGAAACCACTAAGCAATTCATCCACTCCCTTATTATATCTCGCCTTGACTACTGTAACTCCCTCCTCACTGGCCTACCTCATCGCAGGCTATCCCCACTCCAGTCCATCATGAATGCTGCTGCCAGACTCATTCACCTTACTAACCGCTCTGTATCTTCCACCCCTCTCTGCCAATCCCTCCACTGGCTTCCAATTGCCCAACTGATAAAATTCAAAACACTAAACCTGATGTATAAAGCCGTTCATAACACTGCCCCTAATTACATCACCGACCTTGTCTCTAAATACCACCCAAACCGTACTCTCTGCTCCTCGCAAGACCTCCTACTCTCTAGCTTCCTTGTCTCCTCCTCCCATACTCGTCTCCAGGATTTCTCAAGGGCTTTACCCATCCTCTGGAACTCCCTACCCCAAGCTATCAGGCCATCGCCTACTCTGTTCACTTTTAGGCGCACTCTGAAAACCCATCTTTTCAGGGAAGTCTACCCCGACCCCAGCTAATATTAGAATCGCCTACTCCTCCTACCACTCCATCCCCCACAGCTAATTACCTCTTGTACCACTACCCCCTCCCTCCTAGATTGTAAGCTCCATGGAGAAGGGCCCTCTAATTCCTTTTGTATTGAACTGTATTGTTACTGTACTGTCTCCCTCCAAAATGTAAAGCGGTGAGCAAACTGTTGGCGCTATATAAGTCCTGTTGTCAAGGCTCCCGGGTGTGACCAGAGGTGTGTGACTGACGCAGGGAAACGCAGACTTCAGATATGTTATAAACAATGTAATTTATTAACACTAACAATACAAACATAAACGCAGTGCAATACTAAAACATAACACAGTGCAAACAAACCAAACCAAACCACCCACAGATAACAGTACATACAATGCAAGCGTCGTCAGGCAGGCCGGGTCAATATCAATCGGGTAGGTAGGTACAGGGGGAGCAAGCGGAGAATGGTCGGGGTCACAAGCCAGGTTCAGCAGGTAGCGGGCAGCGTGGTACAGAGGGTCAGGCAGAGGAGAATGGTCAGACAAGCCAGGGATCAGGAGCAGGAGAATGGTCAGACAAGCCAGGGATCAGAGCAGGGTCAGCAGAGAATCAGACAGGAACAGGAAACAGGGCCCAGGAGAAACACAACACCAAGGCAGAGTCTGCAGGTCTGAATGTCCCTTAAATACACCAGTATAATTAGTTCCAGGTGTTTGACTGGCTGCAAGGTTGAGTCTCTGATTGCTGGGAGCACCCGCTGGCCAGCCCTGGTACTGCAGCTCATAAGGCAGGTGAGTCCCACTATTGCTGGCCAGTCCATTCCTGACAGTACCCCCCCCTCAAGGAGCAGCCTCAGGACGCTCCAAACAGTCCTAGCTGGGCAAAATGTTCCACCGCCCGGGTCTGGTAACTGGCGGGATATCAAAGACTGGCACACCGGGCAGGACTCCGGGCAGAGGCACACCGGGCAGGGGCACACCGGGCAGAGACACACCGGGCAGAGGCACATCGGGCTGGACTCCGGGCAGAGGCACATCGGGCTGGACTCCGGGCAGAGGCACATCTGGCTGGACTCCGGGCAGAGGCACATCGGGCTGGACTCCGGGCAGAGGCACATCGGGCTGGACTCCGGGCAGAGGCACATCGGGCTGGACTCCGGGCAGCGGCACACCGGGCTGGACTCCGGGCAGCGGCACACCGGGCAGAGGCACTCCGGGCAGAGGCACATCGGGCTGGACTCCGGGCAGAGGCACATCGGGCTGGACTCCGGGCAGAGGCACATCGGGCTGGACTCCGGGCAGAGGCACATCGGGCTGGACTCCGGGCAGAGGCACATCGGGCTGGACTCCGGGCAGAGGCACATCGGGAGATTACCAGGTGAAGCAGCAGGCACCGGGCCCCCAGGCGGGGTGACAGGCATCGGGCCCCCAAGCGGAGCGGCGGGTGCCGGGCCCCCAGGAGGGGCGACAGGCATTGGGCCCCCAGGCGGGGCGACAGGCATCGGGCCCCCAGGCGGGGCGACAGGCATCGGGGCCCCCGGCGGGGCGACAGGCATTGGGCCCCCAAGTGGAGCGGCGGGCGCCGGGCCCCCAGGCGGAGCGACAGGTCTCGGGCCCCCAGGCGGGGCGACAGGCATCAGGCCCCCAGGCGGGGCGACAGGCATCGGGCCCCCCGGCGGGGCGACAGGCATCGGGCCCCCTGGCGGGGCGTCAGGCATCGGGCCCCCGGCGGGGCGACAGGCATCGGGCCCCCCGGCGGGGCGTCAGGCATCGGGCCCCCAAGCGGAGCGGCGGGCGCCGGGCCTCCAGGCGGGGCGACAGGCATCGGGCCCCCAGGCGGAGCGGCAGGCAACGGGCCCCCAGGCGGAGCGGCGGGCGCCGGGCCCCCAGGCGGAGCGACAGGTCTCAGGCCCCCAGGCGGAGCGACAGGTCTCAGGCCCCAGGCGGAGCGACAGGTCTCAGGCCCCAGGCGGAGCGGCGGGCGCCGGACCCCAGGCGGAGCGGCGGGCGCCGGACCCCCAGGCGGAGCGACAGGTCTCGGACCCCCAGGCGGAGTGGCGGGCACCGAGTCACCAGGCACGACAGTGGGCTCCGGGTCAACTGGCAAGACTGCGGGCACCGAGTCAACTGGCAAGACTGCGGGCACCGAGTCAACTGGCAAGACTGCGGGCACCGAGTCGTCTGGCGGAACAGCGGGCATCGAGTCAACTGGCGGAACAGCGGGCACCGAGTCGTCTGGCAAGACTGCAGGCACCGAGTCGTCTGGCAAGACTGCGGGCACCGAGTCGTCTGTCAAGACTGCGGGCACCGAGTCGTCTGGCAAAACTGCGGGCACCGAGTCGTCTGGCAAGACTGCGGGCACCGAGTCGTCTGGCGGAACAGCGGGCATCGAGTCAACTGGCGGAACAGCGGGCTTCGAGTCGTCTGGCAAGACTGCGGGCACCGAGTCGTCTGTCAAGACTGCGGGCACCGAGTCGTCTGGCAAGACTGCGGGCACCGAGTCGTCTGGCAAGACTGCGGGCACCGAGTCGCCTGGCAAGACTGCGGGCACCGAGTCGTCTGGCGGAACAGCGGGCATCGAGTTAACTGGCGGAACAGCGGGCTTTGAGTCGTCTGGCAAGACTGCGGGCACCGAGTCGTCTGGCAAGACTGCGGGCACCGAGTCGTCTGGCAGGACTGCGGGCACCGAGTCGTCTGGCAAGACTGCGGGCACCGAGTCGTCTGGCAAGACTGCGGGCACCGAGTCACCTGGCGGAACAGCGGGCATCGAGTCAACTGGCGGAACAGCGGGCACCGAGTCGTCTGGCAAGACTGCGGGCACCGAGTCGTCTGGCAAGACTGCGGGCACCGAGTCACCTGGCGGAACAGCGGGCATCGAGTCAACTGGCGGAACAGCGGGCACCGAGTCGTCTGGCAAGACTGCGGGCACCGAGTCGTCTGGCAAGACTGCGGGCACCGAGTCGTCTGGCAAGACTGCGAGCACCGAGTCGTCTGGCAAGACTGCGGGCACCGAGTCGTCTGGCAAGACTGCGGGCACCGAGTCATCAGGTACCGGATTGTCTGGCTCGACAGCGGGTATCGGGTCACCAGGTATGACAGCGGGCACTGGGTCACAAGGCATCAGGTCATTTGGCTCGCCAGCGGGCACCGCGTCAACTGGCAAGGTAGTGGGCACCGAGTCACCAGGTACGACAGCGGGCTCTGAGTCAATTGGCACGACAGCGGGCACCGGATCAGGTACCGGATCATCTGGATCAACAGCGGGCATCGAGTCAACTGGCCTAATAGGATCGTCAGGCTGGATCAGTTCATCATGCTGGGTAGAGGCATCAGGCTGAATGCAGGCGTCCGGCTGAGTAGAGGCTTCAGGCTGAGTAGAGGCTTCAGGCCGAGTAGAGGCTTCGGGCCGAGTAGAGGCTTCGGGCCGAGTAGAGGCTTCGGGCCGAGTAGAGGCATCGGGCCGAGTAGAGGCATCGGGCCGAGTAGAGGCATCGGGCCGAGTAGAGGCTTCGGGCCGAGTAGAGGCATCGGGCTGAATAGAGGCATCAGGCTGAGTAGAGGCATCAGGCTGAACCACAGAAGACAGGTTCACCGGTTTGGATACTGGCAGGATGGTATTGGTTGGAAAGAATTTTCGCTTTTTTCTGGTTTTAACTACTGGAGCACTGCAAGTAAACGCAGGTCTGCAAACGAATGGAGCAGCTGGAAACAGAGAAGAACTGGAGGATGGAACAGGGGAGGGAGCAGTTGCTACAGAGGGCTTTTTTACAGGGTTAAAGGCAGGATAGGTGCAGCGAGTGGGAACAGGGTACTGACATGCGGTAGATAGCAGGGCAGGAGGAGCTGTTGGGAATGCAGGAATAGAGTTTTGAGGAAATAGATTAGAAGCAGGACTGGGTTTTTGTAAGCTGACTGAGGCTGGGTGCAACAAATCTGTCCATGTCTGCAGTATGGGTAGAACAAAGCTGAGCTTACACAAAGCCTGTCTGACCAAAGACTGCACTGCGTTTATACAATCTCTTAGTACCTGTGGTGAACATGCAGCATAATGCTCCAAGAAGCAATCCACATCATCCTCTAATAACCATACCAGGGACTCTACCTGGTCGGCACTAAATGGCGGCAAAAATTCATCCCTGCATTCAGGGGTACCAGATGAAACCAACTCCGCACAAACCTGAATCAATGGCTGCACCTCAGAGAATTCTGTGCCCTGATCTACTAGAACATGAGCGAGCCGTATACATTCTAGCAGTTAATCCCGGGGATACTCCTTCAGAGTTTGATAAGCATACTCTTTGTCATCAAACACTAGCAGATATAAATACACAACCTCATCAAGATCCATCTTTCCCATCAACAAACCAAGATGGCTTCCCTGTGCAGCCACTTCTGGTCAGGATTGGCCTTGGTGTAATGTCAGGGCTCCCGGGTGTGACCAGAGGTGTGTGACTGACGCAGGGAAACGCAGGCTTCAGATATGTTATAAACAATGTAATTTATTAACACTAACAATACAAACATAAACGCAGTGCAATACTAAAACATAACACAGTGCAAACAAACCAAACCACCCACAGATAACAGTACATACAATGCAAGCGTCGTCAGGCAGGCCGGGTCAATATCAATCGGGCAGGTAGGTACAGGGGGAGCAAGCGGAGAATGGTCGGGGTCACAAGCCAGGTTCAGCAGGTAGCGGGCAGCGTGGTACAGAGGGTCAGGCAGAGGAGAATGGTCAGACAAGCCAGGGATCAGGAGCAGGAGAATGGTCAGACAAGCCAGGGATCAGAGCAGGGTCAGCAGAGAATCAGACAGGAACAGGAAACAGGGCCCAGGAGAAACACAACACCAAGGCAGAGTCTGCAGGTCTGAATGTCTCTTAAATACACCAGTATAATTAGTTCCAGGTGTTTGACTGGCTGCAAGGTTGAGTCTCTGATTGCTGGGAGCACCCGCTGGCCAGCCCTGGTACTGCAGCTCATAAGGCAGGTGAGTCCCACTATTGCTGGCCAGTCCATTCCTGACACCTGTATAATAATTATATATATATATATATATATATATATATATATATATATATATATATCTCCAGCTAAACCAATGACTAGAAGCTAAAATTAGCTTCAGGGATATTTAAAATGGAATTTCCCCCAGAGGATTGAAATGAAAATAAAAGTTATAGTTACCAATATGGAATCAATGGTGTCGATAATGTCAGCTTTCAGTCAGTTCACTTCAAGGTGTATCTATGTCTGTTGTCCTTTGTCTCCTGTCTTGTCTTGTGATGTCCTGCCTTTTTGGTGATGTGTCCCTGTCTCTATTCATCTCCTACTTTTATTTCCCCCAAAAACCTAGGCGGGCAAAGCTTATCTTCACCTAAACATGAGGTCAGACTAGGTGTCATTTTCTCGACTAATCGATTTAAATTACCTGAAGGGGGTAGTATAGGATTAGGAATGATTTTCGGTTTCTCTGACATTTATTCTGTGTCAGGTAAAAGGCTGACCTTTATCCTTGGTGAGTAAGAATATCACTAAATTAAGAGATAACTGCTTTTCTGACAGGTTTGGTTTCAGACAAACTGATACCCATGTCACTGCAAATGATGAAGTGATTCTAAAGAAGAAAAAAATATATACCTATACATCCTACAAAAAGATGAGTTCATTTTACTGAGACTTTTTATCTCACATCTTCTGTAACATAACAATGTTGTAATACAATGAACTCAAACTAATTCTTCATAATGTTAAAGTATAATATCTACAATATACTGTACCAATATGTATTAATTGTTAAAACCAATTGATATATACATATATATATATATATTTATTTATGTGTATGTGAAATTGAATATAGTGATATAAAACCTGAATTACTTAAGTAAGCAAGTATTCACTTCAGATAATACTAATGATAATACAATTGACATTTTTGGTTAAAATCTTTCTGTCAAATAATAATAACACCACCTGAAATGTAAAGTTTAATATGCACTGTTTTTCCAGAGGTTCATGAAAAAAAAATCATTCTGAATAGTTCTTTTGTTCTTTGTTCAATCTAGACATGGGCTCATCCATTTACTTACAACTTGGCATAATCTCTAGTCTTTATCTTGTAGCTGCCTGACACCACCATACCTCCCTCCAAATTTATAACCTGGGAACATAAGCTGTAACGAATTTGGAGTTCTCTTAGAATCTGTGTTCAGAAACCATGCAAATAAAATATATAGAACAAAATGGCTTCCAGCATGCCCATGTAGAGATTATAAATTCATCCATCTTCTAAAAGACTGCAACATAGTTCTGGAGGATCCGCCCCATCAGGCATCTTTTCGTCATCAGTCCAGATCTTCTTGGGAGTGAAACAAGGTTACAAACAAGAGCTATTCCAATAAGCATCAAAAGTTAGATACTTTTACTTGATTATCTCACCATACTTCAGGCTGTCTACTGTGGATATGCAGGTTTCTTTTATCTTCTGCAGACAAGCTTAAGTTCTTTCCTGTTTGTTTCTGCAGTTAAGCCGCACTCAGTTCATTTCTGAACCTTCATTACTACAGTGAGTTCATATTGGCTGTCCTTTTTAGTTCATTCATGTTTAAGTTCTTTGTTGCTCCATTATTTTCAAGGCACCATGTCTCATTTATCTTACTCTTTTCAGCAAGTTGTCTATAGTCTCCAACAAGACACGTATAATACAATCTCTCAATGTTTTCAAAACATCCCATCTCTCTATGTATAAGATATGAAAGGAGTTTGGCCTAAACCACTTGCATTTTCACCCAAATGTCCCTAAGTTGATGTTAGTAAATGCCATTGGTTTAAACCACCCAGCCAAATGCCTCTCACTTTGAAAGGAAGTCACGAAATCAAAGGCCGACATTGTAATTGTTCAGGAGACACACTTCAAGGCATCAGCAGCTCTGATGTGTCAACATGAAGACTTCCTGTAACGGAAGCATAGGCAGGACAGAGCACACGGGGAGGATGGGGAACACACAAAACTTTATTGAAGCAACAAATTGACAGATACTCAATAGGGAAATGGCAGGGAGGGTGATGTGCGCGCAAACCAGGGACGATTCCAGGCACGGGGGGGGGGGTCTTCAGCGACAGGCAGGCAATCTCTCCCCCTAGGCTTGGGGCCTCAGCCGAGCTCCCTCCGTGACTGGACAGCGGATTGGAGACTCGGGCAACAGGCGGCAACCTACCACTGGGCAGGGGCCTCGGGCAACAGACAGCAACCTACCACTGGGCAGGAGACTCGGGCAACAGATGGCAACCTACCACTGGGCAGGGGCTTCGGGCAACAGGCGGCAACCTACCACTGGGCAGGGGCCTCGGGGACTCAAGGGGACTCTAGCTGTGGAGACTGGCCACAGCACAGCTCCCACCCAGCTTTCTAGGGTTATTGGGTTCACAGGGACTCAACGGGTAGCGATGGCTCAAGCACTCAGGGGCACCACAGGTAGCTATACTCCGGGCATGCCATCAGGACACGGGTGGCCAGTGCACACACAGCAGGGTGGTTCGGAACACGGGCGGTCGGTGCACACAACAGGAACAGTTCAGGACACGGGTGGTCAGTGCACACAGCGGGGACAGTTCAGGACACGGGTGGTCAGTGCGCACAACAGGAACAGTTCAGGACACGGGTGGTCAGTGCACACAACAGGAACAGTTCAGGACACGGGTGGTCGGTGCGCACAACAGGGACAGTTAAGGGCACGGGTGGTCGGTGCACACAGCGGGGACAGTTCAGGACACAGGTGGCCAGTGCGCACAACAGGGACGGTTCAGGACACAGGTGGTCGGTGCACACAGCGGGAACAGTTCAGGACACAGGTGATCGGTGCACACAGCGGGAACAGTTCAGGAGACAGGTGGTCGGTGCACACAGCGGGGACAATTCAGGACACAGGTGGCCAGTGCGCACAACAGGGACAGTTCAGGACACGGGTGGTCAGTGCGCACAACAGGGACAGTTCAGGACATGAGTGGTCAGTGCACACAGCGGGGACAGTTCAGGACACTCACGGTAAGCAGCTTGCAGACCCTCAGCGGCAGGCGGCTCCAGACAGGGACGACCAGCGGTCAGCGTTCCAGGGACAACCAGCGATCAGCAGACAGCAGCAGCTCCCAGGGCCCTCAGCAGCAGACAGCCTCCAGGGACACGCAGCCACGGATAGTATGCAGGCTCCCTCAGCAGCAGCTCCCAGGGCACTCAGCAGCAGACAGGGTGCAAGGGTGCCCAGTAGACAGGCTTACGGACTGGCAGGGTCTCAGCTGTGGGGTCTGACGTTTGAGGAGAAGGCTCATGCAGAGCTGTGGAGACTCCCAACCCCGAGGTATTGCAGAGGGCTACAGTCCTGACCTTTTGGGGGTCTGCAGAGTGCATAGGGGGGATGGCTGGGGAGGCTCAGTCCCCCTCACCCGAGCCTCCCAACATCTTTCTGGGAGCAAGAAGATTCTAGCCGCATGGCCAGGAACAAAAAGGGGAAGGCTGCTTCCTGTGTGGGTCTCTTGAAGATCATGTGGGACGCGGCTAGGTTGCCTCGGCAATGGCTGGCCCAGCCCTGTCCATGGAAGCCCCACAGACCTTCTAATGTACAAGGGGGAAGGGAGGGGTGGAGGGATATGGCGGGGGATGGGAGAGGCACTGGCAGTCCGTGACACTTCCCTTTTATATTTTTGCCTGAATACGCCTCTAAAAAGAGAGGGGTACTTATAGCTATTAAGAACTCAGTATCCTTCAAGCTTCATTCCTCTGTCATAGACAAGGGTGACTGAAAGCACAGAGTCAAATCCAAAATATTATTCCTCTTCCATCCCACCACTGAATAGAAACTAACTAACCCTAAACACATAGCAGATGCGTTTTCAAACTATTACGGATCACTCTACAATCTTAGAGGCAACCCCTTCATCCCACAACCCTTGACTACTGTGATTTCTTCATTTCTGGACAATCTTAACCTACCTTCCCTAACTCCCTCAGACAACTTGAACTGCTCCTTTTCTACCTTGTAAATACAAAGAGTAATCAAATCCATGCAGTGTGGAAAATCTCCCGGCCCAGATGGGTTTACTAATTAATATTATTAATCATTCAGTTCCCTTTTACTTCCAAAGTTAGTTACAATGGTTAATACTACTGCCAATAAGGCTACCTTTCCCCAGATATGCTGAGGGTGCATATTGTTACACTTCCCAAACCAGGAAAAATACCTGATAGCCTTGTATGCTAAAATTTTAGAGCAGAGACTGAAAGATGTACTGCCCTACTTGATACAACCTGACAAAACAGGATTTGTATCTGGTAGCCAAACATCTATGTACTTAATATAGCCCACTTTGCAGATTTGCAGAAAGAAGTTGAACGCTTTCTCTGATGCTCTCTATAGATGTGGAAAAGGCATTCGACATATTGGGGTTATATGACAATTGTATTGCACAAGTTTGGCCCCCAGGGCACAATCTTATCAGCCATTCTGGGATTGCATTCCTCCCCATCAGCCCAGGTTTATACTGCAAGTTTATTGTCTAAACCCTTTTATCATATCAAATGGAACAAGACAGGTGTGTACACTCTCCCCAACAATTTTCAACTTGATGATCGAACCTCTGGCATCCCCAAGTAACACATTTTATTTTCAGAGACAGACCCCGCATCATTAATTTGTTTGCAGATTATATCATTCTGATGTTAACTAATCATCAAACGTCACTTCCCCAGGCGCATTAACTCCTCACAGAATTCAGTCAGCCATCACATTACAAAGTTAACCATACTAATTCCCTGATTTTGGATTTAGGCATCCCCAATCCTATTACCTTGAAGCTAAGAGATGACGTGCCCTACCCCTGGCCTGATAGAGGTATACCTTAGCTTGATATTACAATTAACCCTACATGTATCTCCCTAGTTGATGTTAATTACCATTACTAGTCAAACTAGAGAATGAATTGAAGAAACTGGCTCAAGTCGAATTAACATGGGTCAGGAGGGTGGCAGCTTACAAGATGCTAATCCTTCCCCAATTCCTCTATTTATTCAGATCCCTTCATATTCCCCTAACAAACAAATATAAAGGCTCTTTCTTCTCTCCTGAGAGGCTTTATTTGGAAAGTTAAAAGGGCTCGCTGTTCCCACACTTCTCTAATGAAACATAGATGGTGGGTGGAATGGGAATGGTAGATTTACAAGATTACTACACTGCAGTACATTTAGATCAGCTAAAACATTGGTTCAACTGATCAGCTGAACCGTTATGGCTTGATATTGAAAAGGGTATTAACAAAACATCTAATCTTTGTATTCTACTCTGACTTCTGGAAGCCACTAGACTTAACTCCCACAGTTACACACTCCTCCACATAGCATACACTATATCGCATCTATCATTTTCTCAGTCTTTCCACCACTCCTCATCAGTTTGCTTCCCAAAATCTGGCAATACTTCATAAATGCCTTAAAATATTTAAAGAAGACATCACTTATGTCTAATATTTAAAGAAGACATCACTTATGTATACACACTACAGAAAAATATTCAATAAATCAAAGTCAATGATCCAATAGCAATCAGATCTACAATCTTCCTTTTCTGACATCCAGTGGCACCAGGCCATTCACTATACCCATTTTTTCTAGCACTGTGTAAATCACTGTGAATTGGCATTAAAAAAAAACATCTCTTAGATGGTACCTTACTCCTTGAAGACTGGCTAAAATGTTAAACACACGTTCTTCACTATGTTGGCATGGTTGTGGTGCCTCGGGTAGTATTATGTACATTTTGTAGTCTTGCAACAACATTTGAAGATTCTGGCGGAAATGTTTTCAATTACTTTCAGAGATTACTGGTATAATAACTCCTCTAGATCCTGCACTGGCTTCACTAAATCTAGAAATTGAAGGATTTCCTGTATCTTATTGAAGTACAGTAGCTAACATTTTATTGTCTGCTAAATTGACAATCATGAGACGTTGGAAACAAAACCTAGCCCCAATCCATAAGAGGTTGTAAATGTTACCCATAAACATTATTTATATGAAAAATCATTGGCCTTGCAATTTAAATCCTTCTGCACCTTTGAGTCTGTTTGTAAACCGTGGACTTCATGGTACTCTGCCTAGGATCCTAGGAACTTTTAGAACTTCAGAATAATGTATGTGCCTTGCAGTTGCATTGCATTTCTACTGTTGATGTTGATCTTTACAGTTACTCATTGATCTCTATTCTTTGTATGACAGTGGTGTCTATTATTGCGTGTTATTACTTTAAAATGTGATCACTTCTTGTATTATCTTATCTTTCACTACTACTCTCATTAAGTTGAGTGTCTGCATCCATGATCTTGCCTGTGCTTGTTTATGTTGCATAAACCAATCAAAAATATTGATTTAAAAAACAAAAAAAAAGAGAAAATTATTTTCAACTTTATATAGTGATTGCATATTCAAAATAGTGTTCTATAGTTTAAAAAGGAGGATTGATAGATAGTGGTGTTGTATTTAAAAATGTTTGCCTTGAAAGTAAAGGAAAGAAATCATTGAATGTTAGATTTCTAGAAAATGGCTGCCATGTTGGAAGGGGTTTTGTTTCAGTGTCTGGCTTCACTGTTTCTTTCATCCTGCGAGTGTACACTTTCTCTCCCTTTCCTTGAGAACACAAACAGGGGTAGATGTACTAAAAACAAATAGGTGATTAAGTTTGCAAGGAAATTTCTACCAGAGCTTAGTGAATGTAGTGAAATTTTACTTTGTAAAGCATACCAAATCACATGCAAGGAAACTTACACATGATTGGATGATGGAAGCCAGCAGAGCTTCACCCTAATGATGAAGCTATCACTTGTAAGTTTTTTAACGTGTTGCAGGCTCCTGGACAGCATTGCCCACTGGTAAGTGCACAGGGTTTAGCTAGCATGGACAAGGAGGTCATTAGGATAAAGTAACTTTACTACAATAGTAATATACAGCAAACTGTGGGTAGTGTTTCTGTGGCATTCATTTAGAACACCACACAAATACACAGCTGCAGTAGGTGCCAATAGACTTACAACACAGTGCACCACGATGCAAGCACTATGCAATGTGGTGCTTTGCATAAAAAAACACAGGTCTGTTTTTTTTTTCCATTGTCAAGCAGCCCATTCTTGATGAAATGGCTGTTTTAATGCAACACCTGTCAATATGTATATAATATCATACTGCAGTGGAACTGCATACTGTGAAGGGGCCCCAATATTTTGTTGTGCACTGCTTGTAAGCAGGTGCTTCCAAAGGGTTTAATTTTTTTTTCTATGCTGATTCTTTTTTATTGCAGCTATCTGGGTCAAGCTGGCTGTTTTGCAACTAAAACAGTTACAGTGTTTATCTACACTGTGTCCCTAGGTTGACCTGCTACATGGATGGATCTGAGAGGAAGAGTTAATGTTACTGACCACGTTTTCCCAGAAAAATTCTGAAGTCCACCGGCCCCTGTAGTTCATTCCATATAAATAGTGGCTCTTCTGTGCCCCAGAGAGCTCTTGCTAAATCACTGAAAAGATGTACGCTGTTACTCTGCTGGTGTCACAAATGAGTTTACTGGATGGTGGCACTGTGGCTCCCAGACTTGTAGGCTGTAGTTCCGATATCCTCCAGTGGGTGTCTCTTAGCAGCCAACAGCTCTTGCTAATTAGTCATAACCTGATTGCTGGAAGGATATTTAACTCTTCTTCTTCTACTCCTCTAGCCTTGGTGTTTTGCCCATATGCCCCTGATCTGTGTACCTGTACTCTGTTCCTGTACTCTGATCCTGTTCCTGATCCTCTGCTTGCCTACTTGTTCCTGCATACCCTCTCCCTTCCTGGCTTCCTCCCTGCTTCCTCTGCCTGGTCTCCCATGCATGACCCTGGCTATTCTAGCCATATCCTCCTGACTGTTTATAGTTATTTGTTGGCTTAGGTAGGTAGTTTGTTCACTGCTGGCACTTTCACTCATTAGATTCACTGATTTTGGTTCATGGGGTTTTGGTATACTGGATGTGTTTAAATTGTTTGTTATTTACTTTATCTTTAATGAATCACATTATTTATATTATACTTCTGCCTGGAGCTCTCCTAAAGTGTATTCCATAGTGTAGTAACATTTAAAATACCAATGTATTTAAAATTGCACTTATAATTTAAAACAGCATACTATGCATTCAAATGAGCGGGGCCGTGGCTCCCACATCACTTCTGGTAGCTGTAACCTCTGACTTCTGGCTCTGCCTAGACGTGTGTCGTCATGTCTGGTGACTTCCTCTGTAGGACGTCCTACTGAGGAAGTCATGTGACGTGATGACACATGCCTAGGCGAAGCCAGAAGTCAGAGGTTACAGCTACCAGAAGTAATGTGGGAGTCACGGCTCCGCTCATTTCAATGCATAGTATGTTGTTTTAAATTATAAGTGCAATTTTAAATACATTGGTATTTTAAATGTTACTACACTATGGAATACTTCTGTTTCTTGCAAACATAACGCAGAAGAAAGAGGGAGATCGTGATCTTTTAAAGGGCCAGACCACAATATATGGAGACATATTCATCTTACATAAAGAGACCTAGAAGCACCAGTACACAATGGTGAGCTGAGGTGGAAACATTTAAAAAGCTCCATTGATGGAAAAGTCACACGTAGACCTGAAAGCTACAGGTCTAATTTGGAGGTGAGCACAGTGGTGAACAGGTGGTGGGCATCACAACGCACAGATTTTGATCATCATCATAGGTGTTGAATAAAGACAGCACAGTCACATCTTAAGATGTTTATATTGCTGATCACATGAAGTAATATATATGTATTTATGTTTACTGTTTGCATGAGAGAATGTTGTATTGTATTTATAATATAAAGTATTGAGTTATTTGGAAAGGTACAACAATCATTTTATATTTGTAAAAAAAAGTCACCATGCCTCTTAAATACCTCAGATTGTCTGTTTTCCAAAAAGGGGTCATTTGGGGGGTATATGTACTGTCCTGGCATTTTAAGGGCCTCAAGAAATGGGATCAGTAGATCAGTCAGTACATCAGAAATGATCAATTTTCAAATATGTATACCATAGTTCGTAGACACTATCTTTTACACAAACCAATAATATACACTTTGTTTTAACCAGAGACGTAGCAGAATACTTTTTGGCCTAAATGTATGAAGAATTTAGATTTTTTAAAGGATATGTTTTATAACAGAAAGTAGAAAATATCTTTTTTTTTTTTTTTAATTTTGTTTATATAATAAAATATAAAAAATACTAACAAAATAAAGCTGTGTTTCTTCTTGAGGTCAAGTGATCAATGGAATCCTGCCTATAAAAGACTATGGACACGCTGCTACTCAAGTATGATTACCCAATGGGCACTTAGGAAACCTCTGAACAGGGATGTACAGGTATGTGAAGTTGTTACAAGAAAAATTGTTCCTGTATGTTTTGCACTACTTCAGTAAAGACTGTTTGTTGTTCCTTTAAATTCCTGGTCTGAAGTGTCTCAAAGGGGTACATGGAGTATATAAAGAACAGGACTTATATCAAGGGACTGTAGGTTAGAGTAGGTTAGAGTAGATACAGTACATTTTAGTCCAACATGCAGTTTGTTGTCTAGTATAGGTCGTATGGGTGTTTCTAGGGACAGACATGTATGTATCATTGCTAAAGGCAACCGACCAGCCAGGGAATGGGTGACTGGCAAAGGGTGCTGATTTCTTTGGTATTGAAAGGTTTTTATGCTTGGCCCCTTCACTATCAACTAGTTCCTCCACATACTGGGACTGGAGCTGCAGCAAAGCATACCTAGGGAACCAACCTGGAAGTCAGGAAAGAGAGAGAGGTGTAGTCGGGCCCCTGGAAGAGAACAAGCATGCAATTGTGAGTGAAATGTGTTCCCTCTTTCCAGTAGCAACAGTTGAACATGTCACTGGAAAATAAGTGACAGGATTTTCTGGGTTTGTGGATGCTGCTAAAGGACCTGGTTCTTAAATGCTGCACACTTGGGAAGTGGTGTTCTCTAACTGTAGTGGTGTCTAAAGTGCTTAGTGTTAGCAGTACAAGTTAGTCATGGATTACTAGAGGGTTAGTTGTTGCTTCCTTCTAAATCTGGAGTTGTGTCTTAAATGCAAACTCCAACCTACTGTTTAGGCAATTAGCAAGTGTAGTTCTTAGTGTCCCCACTAGGGTGCCTTAAGCTCTACCCACATGTTGGCCATGCTATGAGGGGTCTATTGGAACTCGAAGTGGAGGCTTCCCAAAATGGTTTGAATAATGTGCTCTCTGTATGTTTTTAGAAACTTCCAGATTAAAAAAATCTCAGCTGATATTATGTTTGAGATTTTAGCAAATATATTTTAAAGAAGTTAGATACTTTGATTGTTATCATTATGCAATATAATATAAACACAGATTAAACCACCTCATGATTGATTTTGGTTTAAAGGATAAGGAAATATTCAAACAGCATTTTCTGAACATTTTCTGATCTGTCTGCTACCCCTTAGAAGTCTCTACTGTGCATGCAGAGGAATTGGGGCCAAGATCCAGCATTTAGTTGCAGTGCTGCTGATCCGCTCTTACTTCCATCACTCCCTGCACATAGCAGCAAACAGCTGCCAACACAGGAAGTTTCCAATTATTATTAACTTATTTGTGACTTTCTTCAGTAGATCATGTGACATGTTGGAGCTACAAATAAGATATTAGTGAAGGGAGACTTCCTGCACTGGGAGCTAATTACTGATATCCATAAAGATCAGTAACACCGTCAATATATATAAGGTCCACTGGGTAGTGTAGACTCTTTGAGATAGTCCAACATGGTGCAAAAGCAGTAGAGGCAGAAAGATAATATTATTGTGCTGCTACTATGCCTGCAAGGTAGCATCCACATTTAAAAGTAGACCAGCACCATTATGAGCAACCATAGCCAGTGGGAAGTGCATCCAATGTTCTCCCCTGAAGCAAGTGAGTCTGTGTTGCAATAGGCTATTTCATTTTCACTTCTGACACCACGAACTTATACCACCAACCAGGGGTGGACTGACAACTTATGGAGCCCCCGGGCAAAAGGGGATCATGGGGCCCGTGTCCTTGCCCAAACTCAAAAAAGCCTATGAAAAAGGTACCAGGGGTATCTCATGGGGCCCCCTACTGACCCCGGGCCTTCGGGCAGTGCCCGAGTTTCCAAGTGGTCAGTCCGCCCCTGCCACCAACCCTGGTCCCAACCCAGCCTCTGCTGCGGGCAGGGAGGACTTCATCTGGAGTTACTGTACAAGAGAAAGATCCCTACCCCTGCAACCACCCCCTTGTTCCCCCCTTGTCATCACAAATTGTATCCAGCCATGATCACCTCAAATAATCACTGGCTGTACTAACAGCAATGAATAGCTGTGACCGCTAATAGCCTGTCATTGCAGTGTTTGGGCTTGATGGCTGCAGCTTTCCATTTACAGATGTCAAACTCAACAGCAGGAATCGGTAGATGTGCTGTGATTTTTACAGTGGCCAAATGGCATGTGAATGCAATCCTAGACAGTGATATTTATATATTTGCTGGTTAGTTGGTAAGTATGCTAGGAAATACATTTTGCTTAGTTTGTATGTTCTCACTGTATTTTTTGTGTATTTCCCACTCATGTTCCAGTTTCTTTTCACAACTTAAAAACAATGTGACACATATTTGTTTCAACCTAAACTGGTTAGGTGTGTATAGGACATCTATTTATAAATCCTTCTGGGGTAGGGACTGATATACAGTAAGTGGTCTATATTGATGTACAATCTAAATAACAACCCACTCTATTCTTGCACATTTGCTCATATATTTATGCTTCTACCCTACTTAGCTCCATTTGAAGTATACAGACTATGAGCTCGAAATTCAAAGAAAAAAATAAATGTATGTAAGTTTTATCAAGCTGTAGGGAATCAACGCATTTTATAACAGTTCAGGAAGCACCTTGCTGTTTTCATACTTGTTTTTGCTTTTGGGAAACAGATGACTGCAGGGAGAAGTCAAATAATAAACAATAATATATTGTAAAACAAGACAGAAAGACACGGTAAAAGTATAATAATTACTTTTTACAGAAAGAGAACAACTGCTTTCTTTAGAAGCTGACTTGCATTAAAAAACCCAATTCTTTTTTGCAACATTGAATTTTGTCTGTGGGGGTTTTAATTTATCCAGGTCAGGATATAGCTAGCAATAGTTAGTCACATTCATCTGGACTTGTTCTGTGATGTTGAAGATGCTTCACTACTCATCCGTGACTCCTCAGTTCAAAGAACTGTCAGAAGCATACCCCAGTATTTAAAATATAATCACATGCACAACTCTTTCCCCATCCTCACAATCACTGTGGTGTCATGCAATATTTCAAGACAAATGTTGTTTGTCAAAGAACATGACAGAAGGTGTGAAATTTAAGGTGTGTACTGAAAGACTACCAAACTGGACCAACCATCAATGAGCTAAAGGAGGGGCATTTAACATCACCAGACACCCTAAGATTGTGTTATAGTAGAACTATAGGCTTACGGGTTATAACCCCTTTTAGATTTTTTTTCGCCATCTGTGTCCCATTGCAGAGATTTGCTTCCCTTCTTGTCCCATAGCCAAACAGTAAGTGAGAGGAAATCCATGTAAATGAAGTAAATTCATTGGGGATCCCCAGGTCACCAGAACTAAGGTGGCCATTGGAAGATTTCCCCTCTATTACATTTCTGGGGACTACCTACATTTTGGGATTTTTCTTTTACTTTCACTTTCATTTAAAATGGTAAATAGGACAAATAGAAAGGGTGAATCTCCCTAATGGGGTCATAGATAGCAATGAAAACTGATGGGCATTCTAATCTCTCTCCATTCTATCTAAATACTAATAGTAATAGTATTGCAAGGTTGAACCAATGAAGCCCCCATTGGAGAGACAATCCATAAATTGTAGTGCTGCGCTTTCAAAAGAGACATATATTGTAGAAGAAAGGTAATGTGTACACATAACGTGTAGTCCAGAGGAGGAAATTATTGCTGTATCAACCTCCCTCATGCACTAAATAGATAACTAAATGCATCTTGAAATGAGTAATTGCAGAGCCCAAGTAGAAGACAATGACTGATAGTAGTCCAGAGGAGGAAGCACGTTACGCTTGGATGTAATATGGTGTAAATTACTGCAAATATTCACCCCCCCTCTAGCACCCAAAAGGGTAGGGGTGCCATCCCAGGGAGGATTCGAATAGACATGACCTCTCTCATACATATAGAGAGTTAGTCTTCCAATAGCAACTGTGTGGGCAAATGAAAGGACCAGTCCCTTGAAACATGATACAGCATGGGTCCCTTAGAGCAAAGACAGTTCATAATGCAGGAGCTGGATCTGGTACAAATTGATACTTATCAGACTGAGGCGTGGGTCATCATTAGTAGATCTGGGGGTGTGGAAGCACTCTTCCTGTCCGGTTTCGTCAGTGTAGACCAGCTGTTTCAGAGGTAGGCTTCAAAATCATTTGGTTTGCTTAGGAAAATCAATCCCCTTAAAATGGCCACTATGTACCCACTGTGCATGCATAGAACATGATGACGCCACACGTAAACGTGCGTGCTGACCTCACGCGCATGCGCAGTAAGAAAATAGAAACCAAGTGCAAAGACAGCCCATTCCAATACTAAAAATGCCATCTAGTGGAGAGACAACCACATTACATATTCTAACAAATTTGTTAATGATCGTCCTAATTTGATCTATAGGAAGGCTCAATCCTTGGCAGATTTACTGGTTCATAGAGATATCAATTGGTCCCCCCAGAGGTTATTCTATACATCAGGTATGCATAAATGTGGAGGCTGTGATATCTGTCCATTTGTGACTGAGGGAGATAGTTTAGTTTTGCCAACGGGAAGGACCCTGAGGTGCTGTCAGAGAGCCCATTGTGGCACACTTCGAGTTGTATATGTCATTATGTGCACCTGTGGGTCTTTCTATGTGGGTAAGACTATTTGCACAATTTGCAAACGATTCCAGGACCATATTTATGAGATTTCTACATATCATCTCAAGTTTCCACTGGCAAGACATGTCTGTTTGAAACACAATAGTGATCCTAGATCTCTCCGATGCTGGGTTCTAGAGGTTGTCCCTCAGTATACAAGGGGGGGGGGAATTTTGACAAACTGGTGCTTCAACGTGAAGCAAGAAGGATTAGGGAGATTGAGGCCACAAATCTGCCTTGGCTTAATGAAAGTCTAAGCTTTGTTCCATTTTTGTTGATACGATTTTCTCCTCCAACTCAATATCTTTGGGTTTTTTTTTTTCATTTATGATTAGGTTTTTCCACGGGTGTTATCATGTGGTTTATTTTGTACACGCAGTGATATTTTTGAAGTGTATTGCTAAGGCTGACGGGCTTTTTTTTGTCCATTTGAGCGACTTTCTTTATTTGTATTACATTTTAACCTCAAATTGGTTTGCTAGTAATGAATCTTTATTAAAATGCCTTAAGATGAAATTATTGCTGTTGACATTGTACATATACTGTATATAAAAGTGTAATATGGTTTTTGTCCACTAGATCACACCTTGAATATTTGAAGACTCTATATCCATTTATGTCAATATGTAATGTGGTTGTCTCTCCACTAGATGGCATTTTAGCATTGGAATGGCATATCTTTGTACTTGGTTCTATTTTATTAATGCACATGCGTGTGATGTCAGCACGCATGTTTACATGTGACATCATCACGTTCTGCGCAACATTGCTGTAAAATTCATAAAAGGTGGCCTGTATGCTGGGATTGGTGGCTTTTTTGTTGGTCGTGAGCAATGTAGGGTCTTGGAGGTACCTTCTGTTGATATGCCCTGAGCATATTTATTATATCAACCCTTAAAGTCACCATTCTCATGTTGGGCACTGTGTTGATTATAGTGAAGAACAATAGGGATAGATAGTAGTTGGGATCTCTCTCAAGTCTATTTTCCTCCATGAAGAACAGCAAGACATCTCCAAGATCCTCTTCAAATTGTATTTAGCACCTTGTAGCAGAATGCTGCATGGTGGGGCCTGTTAACACCGATTGTGATGGCCAGGTTAGTCATGGGTGAGTAAGAGAGGGTTGGATCTGTGATAGTTGGCTCTGCGAAGGCTTGGTCTGCAACAGTGGTGTGTGGCATGTGGAAAAAGAAAACTCTTCATCCAGGCTAACTTGGCTGCTCTCCAAAGACCTGCTGGACCCCAGGTCTTCCACCACTCCTTCACTAACCTATTCCCCCTCTGACATCATCAAGATTACTGATTATCTTTGAATATAAAGTATATGAAGTGACATATACTGTATGTGCAGTGCCAACATTCTATAGGAACATACAATGGTTACATTTGAAAAATAATCTGACTTTTTAGGCATTCCAACTCAAACACAACAGTTTAGTTAAAAATTCACATTAAACACGTGTGGATCTGGGCGTGTGGATCTTTTCCTATGTGAAAAGTCTTGGCATCTTTCCACATACAGTGATCTATCCATTATTGTCCAAACCTGGTGAGTCCTTGTGGGATGTCTTTCTCTTTTCTGATTACTATGGTGGAGGCAGCAGATGTACCGCTGAAAAGGTAGTTTTGATTACCGTTCTTGGTTGATATGTACTAAAATACTATGAACATTATTTACATCTAGCCCTCGAGAATATATTTTGAGAAGCTTTGGGCTATTTCCATACAAAAATGTAAGCTTTTGCTATGTTATTGTGAACTTGCATCATTTTGTGGGAATATGAGGGTATATTAGTAAATATTGACAAGACACACAAATATTTCAGCCAATAATTTTATACAAGTACTGTATATTTTAGTGTAAAAAGTAAAAAATAAAAAAAATGTGGCTTTTCAATTAAAATGTTGCATTTGAGACAGCATGCCTAAAACTCTAATTTCTTTCCTTTGAAAACATTATATCATCAAGATTACTGTCAATTCTGTGTAGAAAAATGGTTAAAATGTTATTGAAATCTTGACAGCTACAAAAAAAGATAAAATTAGGTCAATTGCAGTGGCTTGAAATATATGTAGGTGTACCTTCATGATGGTCCAACACCACTATATTTTCAGGTCTGCAGGTAAAAATGCATCTTTGAAAGGGTGGGGTTTAATTTCTGCACCTCCCCAACTTGATTGTGCAAAATTATTTGAGCTGCTGTGGTACGGGTAGGGGAGCAGGCCACACAATCACTGCCCCTTTTCTGTTCTGGTACACTTTACATGACTGGGTTGCATGTTTTTTTCTAATTATGGCTATCATCATAAAAACTCATACATACATGTCTGGTAATATAGAAATCCTTACTCACCAGCAGCTTCAGTCTGTACTTTTTTCCATTTGGCACCAATCAAGATATATTTATGTTGAAATTCACCCCCAGATGTCAGCTCTTCTCCTGTTGTCTTTATAAGATTTCCCCCTTATGGTCATAGAGCTCTGAGTGCTCCTGGACCATAGTAATACAAAAATTTCATATCCACACATTCTTTGGCTGCTGTAATACTGCCAATTATAGCATGTACTGCTCTGAACAAGTCTGTACAACTAGGAAGGGGAATAGGAAAAGACAGGTTATGAAAGGAGCAAAAAAACATTTTTTTTTCTCTGGAGTCACATTTATCTGTGTTGCATTTCTAAGCATTTATAAGCATTTGGTTGTGAAAAAATTCAGTTTGCTGTACTTTGTTTTCCACTGAACTGCACTACAATGAAATAGTGTGAACTATACTCAATAGATAACATGGATTTTGGAGTCTAAACTGACTAAATGCAGTGAGTCATTGGCCTGGAGCAAAAATGCAGGTTTTAATTTTTTTTCTCTTTTCTTTTCTGTTTTTTTTTTTATCTGTTTTTTTTTTTTATCTCTTTTCATGTTTAAGATAAGTAGCTTGATAGTATTATGAAAGGTGTATTTAGTTATCTACCAAATTAATTTTTAAACTTATTTTTAAGGAAGTGTTCCTATAGAATGAAACTCAATAATTATTTTTTCAGACCTAACCCCTTGCCTTGTTATGAATACTTGTCTAAATGTATATATGCACTCTCCAATGAAAAAGAGAAGTAGATTTAGGATTCTGAATATTTAAACATTTGCTGGGTCACTGTGCTTTTTTGTAGTACCACAAATCTTTGAAACTACACAGTTTATGTCCATAAAATATGTACTCAAGTGAACAAAACACATGTTTGAAAGGATGAAATATTTTTTATTTACGCTTACATATATAGATATAAATGAAAGGTAATAAAATAAACATGCAAGCATAAGCTTGCACCAGGCTGAATTAAAAAAAAAACAAAAAAAAAACTTAAAGGTTATTTTGGCCCCTGAAAACCTTTTTTTTCTTTTTGTAACCTAGGATATCAAATGGTGAAGAGAATCTTGGTAGTCAGCACATTTTTCTTCCAAACTTTTTTCTGCAAAAAAAAATTAAATTCTGAATATCATAAATAATATAATACAGTTAATATAAATACAGTACAATAGTGGTATAAAAAAAACATAAACATACTACAGGGAAGTTATTTGTGCTACAGCCATCATACTTTCTTTAAAGAGGAGTATTTGTGTAGAAATGTTCCTCTAATCCCTTTAAATTATCATGACTACTAAAAATGGATTTATAATTTCAGCCACGATCAGGCAATTCTTGCAGCAATGAGGTTAAACTAATCCCTTAACTTGAGGATTATGAACATATGAGAGCTAAATCATGAAGATTTGTGAGAATCTGACAAAAAATTATTTTCTATAATTATTTTACTAAAATAACATATTATACCTGAGTACTAATGTTATATTTATCAATGTTGCATTTAGTTTACTTGATAGATAGTCATATGTAATTATTTGTTACTCTTTTTAATCTGAACACTAGGACTAGAGATGAGCGAATTATTCAAAAATTCGATTCGGCTGATTCGCCGAATTTGCGGGAGAAATTCGATGCGAATTTATTCGCTGCGAATTTAACTTATTAAAAGGGTTTCTAGGCTTCAGAGAGCCTTTATATTAGTGCAGAACACTGTACCTTTAATTTAAATGCCCTTGGAGTCTGCTGGAGAAGAGAAATAATACTGTCAGTCAGTATGACATGCAGATGAGTGCCGTCGATCTTAGAATCACCGCACACTTCACTCATTTGGGCAGTCACGGGGCACGACGAAGAAGAAGAAGAATAAGAAGAAGAAGAATGAAAAGAAGAATGAAAAGAAGAAGAATGAAAAGAAGAAGAAGAATGAAAAGAAGAATGAAAAGAAGAATGAGAAGAATGAAAAGAAGAATGAAAAGAAGAAGAAGAAGAATGAAAAGAAGAATGAGAAGAAGAATGAAAAGAAGAATGAAAAGAAGAATGAGAAGAATGAAAAGAAGAAGTATGAAAAGAAGAATGAAAAGAAGAAGAAGAATGAAAAGAAGAATGAAAAGAAGAATGAAAGAAGAAGAAGAAGAATGAAAAGAAGAAGAAGAAGAATGAAAAGAAGAAGAAGAAGAATGAAAAGAAGAAAAATGAAAAGAAGAATGAAAAGAAGAAGAAGAAGAATGAAAAGAAGAAGAAGAATGAAAAGAAGAATGAAAAGAAGAAGAATGAAAAGAAGAAGAAGAAGAATGAAAAGAAGAATGAGAAGAAGAATGAAAAGAAGAATGAAAAGTAGAAGAAGAAGAATGAAAAGAAGAAGAATGAAAAGAAGAATGAGAAGAAGAATGAAAAGAAGAATGAAAAGAAGAAGAAGAAGAATGAAAAGAAGAAGAAGAAGAATGAAAAGAAGAATGAAAAGAAGAATGAGAAGAATGAAAAGAAGAATGAAAAGAAGAAGAAGAAGAATGAAAAGAAGAATGAAAAGAAGAAGAAGAATGAAAAGAAGAAGAAGAATGAAAAGAAGAAGAAGAAGAATGAAAAGAAGAATGAAAAGAAGAAGAAGAAGAATGAAAAGAAGAAGAATGAAAAGAAGAAGAAGAATGAAAAGAAGAAGAATTCCAGTGCAGCAAAAAGTGTATCTGCAGAGAGCTCCGCTATTTCTGACAGTTCTCTGACAGTTCCTTCACATTTACAGCGGTTGAAACATTGTATCTATTTATTTCCGAATAAAAACATCTGTATCCTAAATGGAAACAAATAGATACAATGTTTCAACCGCTGTAAATGTGAAGGAACTGTCAGAGAATTGTCAGAAATAGCGGAGCTCTCTGCAGTGACACTTTTTGCCGGCTGATCGGGGAAAATTCGATTCGTGCATCCGAAGTTTGCTAAAATTCGGATTCGGTGCGAATCAAATTTTTCCTAATATACGAAACGAATTCCACTTCGCCAAGTTCGATTCGCTCATCTCTAACTAGGACCTATATATTGAATCCTACTTTTAAAAAAGCTAAAATTATGAAATTCCAACAAATACAAAAAAGTAATAAAATCAAAAACTAATAGTGCATTTTAAAGCAGAGCTCCACCCAAAAGGAGAAGTTCTGCTTTAAGCCTTTGTCCCCCGCTCCCCATTAAGGATTGGCACCTTTGGGGAGCAGGGAGGGAGCGGGTACCCGAATTTGACAGGTACCTGCTCCCACTTCCACTGCGATCACCTAGGTGATCAGAAGCAGAAGTTGTCCTCCCTCTCTGTAGTCTCCTGGGACATGTGACAGGTCCCAGAAGACTACAGGGCCATTCACAAAGCGCAGCGCTTCTCGCGCATGCGCAGTGGGCACCCAGCTGTGAAGCCGCAAGCTGTCGCAGCTGGGTGCCCACGCTGAAGATGCCGACACAGGGGAGAGAAGACGGCTGGTGAAACCAGTGGTGGTGAGGACACCGCGGGACCGAGGGACAGGTAAGTGTCTGTATTTTAAAGGTCAGCAGCTACAGTTTTTATAGCTGCTGACTTTCATTTTTATTTTTTTCAGGTGGAACTCCACTTTAATTTCTGCCTATTTATAGGTAAATAGCCATGTGAGGCGTTCAGTAATTGCAGGGCCAGCAAATGAATGCTAATACTATTCATTCATTAGCTTCAGTACAAATTAATATGAAAATTAAAGTTTAACCTCATTGGCAGCTTGAATGTGACCAGAGAAATAGGAACAAAACTGCCTGGGTTCAGTACACAAACAGTTTTGTGAATCCTAATCAAGGTTTGTGAACATCTGCAATCCTTGCAGCAAACCCCAGTCTATGTGAAGCTTGGCACTGCTATAGGGGGCATATACCAGTGCCAAGATTAGAAAAATATATAATAAGAAAAAGAATAATATAAAAACAAACAAAAAAATTACCTCTTTCTACACAGTATTGTTATCTCTCCATTACAGATCCAACACACACTGGCAATATAGCTGCTCTGAGCCCACCACAAGAATATGTGAAGGGTAGCTGCATACCTGTAACCCTAAGGGTTTTTTTAAATCTAAAACCACCTTAATTTGGCCTTCCCTAAAGACTCCAATGCATAATTTCACTAAAATGACCTAATTTTTTTTTGACATTTTGGTTATATCAAAATCTCTATTCTTGAGTTCTTGATTCTGGCTTTGCCAGGAAAAGTTCAGGATGACAACCCTAGAGCCTGCACTTTTAAAATTAAACCAACAGTGACAGCCCTATATTTCGGTCTTCAAATGTTCACATATTTTTTATATATTAAATAACTTTAATTAAACTAAAGGGTAGAAAACACAACTATCAAAGTGGTGGACAAGATAGAATTTTTAGAATAGCTGGAAAGTAATTCAATTCACATAGGTGTGAAATTTGAATATTTTCTAGTTCATTTTGCTTTTGTATACATAAATTAACTTCTACACCGATGACTACACATGTGAAGAATATTTGACCAATATGATAAAAGAACTGACATTTGCACACTCTTCAAATGATTGTCAGATACTGAAAGTAAATTGCTTCAATAGCCTTTCCTTTTTTTCTTCAGTGAATATTAGATGTATTGCTATTTTTCTGCTTAATACCCTGAGTGTTAAAAAATAATGTTAGTTTTTGTTGGCTGGTATGGTTTCTCAGGCAATGGTGTATAACAATATCTGGAGCTAAGTATCTCTATTTTAATAGAGTTAGAAAGGCATACCTTTAATATATAGCAGTGTTAAGATAATCAATTAACACTAGTGATGGGCAAAATTCATTATGTTTGATTTGCAGTAAAAAAATCCACAAATTGCAAACTTTAATGCACTCTATTGATGTCAGTGGGAGGCAATTCTTAAAAATCATAGTGCCTCATCATTAGTGTCAGTGGGATGAATAGTGCGCCATCATTGGTGTCAGTGAGAGGAACAGTGCCACACCATTGTCAGTAGGAGGAATAGCGCCCCGTTGTTGTCAGTGGGCATAGCTCTAATAGGAAGAGATGGAGCCTAAAGAGGAAGAGGTGGGTCTTAAACAGGAAGGGGTGGGGCAAATTTAGATGTGGGGGGTCCCCAAGTTTAGTCTTTCTTAGGGCAGCACAAGCCCAAAATACACCACTGCCCATCGGTGATATTCAAAGTATACTTCAAAGGATTACCTTGATTTGGTGGGCTAGCTAAATGCATATTACAATTAAGTATTCATAATGTAAGTAGCAATATTTCAATTAAAAGTTGGACATGAGGTTAGATTTGCTATTGTTATTTTTTATCACATTCAGCCAGATGCTCACAAGTCAAAGGTTGGTCCCAAATGCTGTCAGTTGGGTTCTCTTTGAGAAAGCAACCTAATAGATTGCAAAAAAAAAGGTTCCCATGTCTCAGTCATACATTTTTAAATTATCTTAAACTTTTATAAATACATTTTTTAGATCTGAAAATGTATGACATAACATGTAGCTATCTGCAGTAGTTCTTTTACCAAGGTAAAAAAATTTTAATTTTGAAAATTTATTTTCACATTGTCTTAATGAACAAGGTGAAGCTATGTCCACATCAATAATCCAATCAGGTACAAGTATAAATCATGTTTTTTTTTTTTAATTCCCTTGCATATGATTGGATACTCAAAGTGAACAAAATTTAATCTTAATTGCTAAACTATGTGAAGATACATTTGCAAAGTACACTTACTATTTTAAATAAATCAACCCCTTGTATCTTGAGTGCAGTCTCCTGTGCATATCTTATTAACTTCTAAAGCCTGTGATTTTAAACTGCATAGCCATGTGCAATAATAATCAATAATAATCATATGACAACTTCCATATATATTTATTTATGTAGTTAAAGCCACATCAGTATCAATAGTATTTACATCATATTCTGGATAGCATTTCCATCTTTGAATGGGCTTTGAGCACTTACAGGGTGTGCAGTTTATATAGTTATATACTCCAAGGGGATCTGAAACAGGCATATACAGCATTAATATGCCGTTCTTCCTTCTGATTTTTGGGTTACTACAGCAGAAGGTTCTCTTTATATATTATTACTTGTTATATATTGGTACTAAATAGTAATACATGAATCTATATGCCTAAGATCAATTCCCATTTTCCTTCACTGGAGAGACATATCTGTTTATCTATTTGCCCTCTAGAATATTTTACCCCCCTTTATGACCAGGTCATTTTGTGCTATATGATGCAGCGTTACTTTAACTGATTATTGCGCAGTCTTGTAGCTCTGTACATAAATTAAATGTATGTAATTTTTCCCACAAATAGAGCTTTCTTTTGGTGGTGATCACCTCTTTTGTTTGCACTATAAACAAAAAAAGCTCAACAGTTTTGAAAATAAAAAAACAATATTTTTTACTTTCTGCTAAAAAACATATCCAATAAAAACATTTAAAAAATGGAATTTCTTCATAAATTCAGGCCAATATGTATTCTGCTACATATTTTGAGAAATAAAATCCAAATAAGCGTATATTGATTGCTTTGTGCAAAAGTTATAGCATCTACAAACTATGGTATATATACTAGATTTTATTATGCTAGTAATGGTGGCGATCAGTGACTTATAGTTGGACTTCGATATTGCAGCTGAAGGTCTGACCCTAACTGACACTTTGTGGGAAACAGTGACACTAATACAGTGATCAGTGCTAAAAATATGCAGGTGAAACTCAAAAAATTTGAATATCGTGCAAAAGTTCATTTATTTCAGTAATGCAATGTAAAAGGTGAAACTAATATATGAGATAGACTCATTACATGCAAAGCAAGATAGTTCAAGCTGTGATTTGTCATAATTGTGATGATTATGGCTTACAGTTCATGAAAACCCAAAATGCACAATCTCAGAAAATTAGAATATTGTGAAAAGGTGCAATATTCTAGGCTCAAAGTGTCCCACTCTAATCAGCTAATTAAGCCATAACACCTGCAAAGGGTTCCTGAGCCTTTAAATGTTCTCTCAGTCTGGTTCAGTAGGAATCTCAATCATGGGAAAGACTGCTGACCTGACAGTTGTGCAGAAAACCATCATTGACACCCTCCATAAGGAGGGAAAGCCTCAAAAGGTAATTGCAAAAGAAGTTGGATGTTCCCAAAGTGCTGTATCAAAGCACATTAATAGAAAGTTATGTGGAAGGGAAAAGTATGGAAGAAAAAGGTGTACAAACAGCAGGGATGACCACAGCCTGGAGAGGATTGTCAGGAAAAGGCCATTCAAAAGTGTTGGGGACTGTAACAAGGAGTGGACTGAGGCTGGAGTCAGTGCATCAAGCACCACCAAACACAGACAGATCCTGGACATGGGCTTAAAATGTTGTATTCCTCTTGGCAAGCCGCTCCTGAACAACAAACAACGTCAGAAGTGTCTTACCTGGGCTATAGAAAAACAGACCTGGTCTGTTGCTCAGTGGTCCAAAGTCCTCTTTTCTGATGAGAGCAACTTTTGCATCTCATTTGGAAACCAAGGACCCAGAATATGGAGGAAGAATGGAGAGGCACACACTGCAAGATGCTTGAAGTCTAGTGTGAAGTTTCCACAGTCTGTGTTGATTTGGGGAGCCATGTCATTTGCTGGTGTTGGTCCACTGTGCTTCATTAAGTCCAGGGTCAACATAGCCGTCTACCAGGAGATTTTGGAGCACTTCATGCTTCCTTCCGCAGACGAGCTTTATGGGGATGCTGACTTCATTTTCCAGCAGGACTTGGCACCTGCCCACACTGCCAAAAGCACCAAAACCTGGTTCAGTGATCATGGGATTACTGTGCTTGATTGGCCAGCAAACTCGCCTGACCTGAACCCCATAGAGAATCTATGGGGCATTGCCAAGAGAAAGATGAGAGACATGAGACCGAACAATGCAGAAGAGCTAAAGGCCGCTATTGAAGCATCCTGGTCTTCCATAACACTTCAGCAGTGCCACAGGCTGATAGCTTCCATGCCACGCTGCATTGAGGCAGTAATTGCTGCAAAAGGGGCCCAAACCAAGTACTGAGTACATATGCATGCTTATACTTTTCAGAGGTCCGATATTGTTCTATGTACAATCCTTGTTTTATTGATTGCATGTAATATTCTAATTTTCTGAGATTATGGATTTGGGTTTTCATGAGCTGTAAGCCATAATCATCACAATTATGACAAATCACAGCTTGAACTATCTTGCTTTGCATGTAATGAGTCTATCTCATATATTCGTTTCACCTTTTAAGATGCATTACTGAAATAAATTAACTTTTGCACGATATTCTAATTTTTCAAGTTTCACCTGTACGCTGCCACTGTATTAATGACACTGGCTGGGAGAGAGTTGAACATCTAGGGTGATCAAAGAATTGCCTGTGTGTCTAAGCAGTGTTTTTTTTGTGTGTATATTTAGGTGTTTTTACTAGAAAATGTGCTGGATGTTATTCTGTACTTTGCAGTGAAAGGAAATCCAGCAGATTTCCACTGACAGGACACAGCTCTGCCGTGTTTACAAAAGCAGAGCTGTGTCCTGTCACTCATCCCACCGATAAATGGAAGCTGGTGCTCATCCATTGGCAGGTGCCTGTTGATTGGCTTCTGCTGTGACTAATCACAGCAGAAGCGGCGTGCCCCCTACACCAAGAAGTGCAACATCACCTATATATACGTGATTTCTCATAAAAGGCTGCCCTGTATCAGTACATCTGTTAAAGGTCATCAGGAAGAGGTTGTATATATCTTCTATATCTGATGACAATAAACCTGGGCCTCCAGTGTTTTCTGTACTTTATGAACATAGTCCTATGGCTTGGTAAACTATTTGCCTCTTGGGACCACTACTGGAGGTACTAAGGTGCAAACTTGTGTTTGTCTTTCCCCCTTCCCAAACCCCTTTTTAGTAACTCTGGTTCCCCATGGTTCCTCGGCAAGACCTTCCCTGACAGCTCTCTTTTGAAGTTTTTTGTTTTTAATTCCAGCTTATTTGTAAGTGCTATTGATACTGAAGTGACTTTAACTACATAAATACATGTATGTGCTCATAAGGACATGTGTTTATCATGTATTAGTATAGTTCATAGATACATTTTTAGTATAATCTGCTTCTGATGAAGTGAATTTCAATTCATGAAACATTGTGAAAAACCTTTTTGCATCTAGTGGATTCATGTGAGACTAATTCCAGGACTTACCTGATAGATGTAAATTACAAAACTAATCAAGTGTATGTGTTTATATATATATTGGCATGGGGTAATTAGCTCTAGTGGTAGTTGCATTTGTAAAGTGAGTTCATGGCAGACAGGAACAATTTTCAATGGCCTGGTAGCCCATTTTTATTAAAATGACAGGAAGCAAAACAACAATCCAACATAAGGTTTCCTACAGCAGGGGATCTTCTCCAGCTTCAGTAGATTACAAACAAATTACAAATTACAAAAAACAAATTATAAAATGTCAAGTAACCTGTCTCAGAAGCTCACTCAGCTTCAACTGCAGTATCACACTGTGCCTCTTATCAGTCTCTCAGACTGTGTTGTCCACCTCACTTGGATACTTGGCTCTCTAGCCTTTTGACACAGTGCCCAGCTGCAAGGCCTACCTCTGGCCTGGATTGGGGTTCTCCTGACATCTTGATAGGAGCTGACCTGACTCCTGGAACTGAAACCTTTGTCTCTTGGCTTCTAGTTGGGCCCTCTGACCCCTCAATGAGGCCTTCCATCTCCCACACTGGGAGCTGTCTCCAAACTGGGAGCTGCAAGCTATCTTCAGACTTCAGTATATAATGACCCTGCACATCTGTGTACTCAGTCAGGTTGCAGGTGTCTAGCAAAACCCGGACATAGGATTGAATGTTCTGACCCAAAATTACAGAATTTGGAGAAAGCCAAATACACAGCTTTCTCTGCCCAGAAACACTAGTCTGGAACATCACAGTTACTTTAAATGTGAATCCTGTGTCACATTTCCCTATATTCTCACTGTGACAGAGCCTTGTCCTTTCACAATGTATATACTGTATACACTGGGTAATATATATATATTGTGGGGGTTAGCTCAGGTGGGGGATCACGTTCCCTGGGAAAAAGGTAGACCGCACAGCAGGCTTTCTTTAAAAACTGACTTGTTTGGTTTTGATATTTTGCCACCTTTAATAAAACTGACAACCAAACACAAAATAAATCTTTGCCATCCAGGCACTAACTAAACATGAAAGTTTTCCTCTCTCACTGGTGATGGGCTTCTCCCTGTCACCAACAAAAACAAAACAATGCGCAAACCTTTTCTCTTGTTTGTATAACAATCACTTTCATGCACAGCTCTCTCAGGAATGGCTCCCTAAATCCCAGGCCACGAGCGACTCTTTGCTCCAGTTCTGCCTTATTTATACCACCTGTTGGTGATCATCAGTGGAGCACAAAATCCGGTCTGGAACCACCTCTGCCATTGTGGCCCCGAAAACCCGGAGTGGACTCCACCTTAAAGTTCAAAGTATGATCGCATGCGAGGTGACACATGGCGTTCATCGATCACCTCGCCATTCATACTGTCACTATATATATATATATATATATATATATATATATACACATACACACTGTATATATGGATCTATATGGATTAATTACAAACTGGGATATAACAAATGTATAATTTAAAACAGCCTTTGTTTTTTTATTGTATTTTATGTACCAATAAAATTATACATTTTTATATGGTAGGCGTCATATTAATGATGATGTGCACTAAGAGTCTCATTGGTATTGCTGTGTTGTGAGTTTTTTTATAAATATATAGGGATCCTGTATACCGGACCTATTTATTTTTTGTATGTAAATTTGATTGATATGTGCGTTCCATTTGGTCTCTCACTTTAAGCACCTCAATCTGTTAGTATTATGTGGATTATGTGCTTTACTGCTCCAAATCTCTTTTTTATTATCTTCATTTCATCTTCTAGTCAAGACAAATACAAAAAAAAATCCATAAAATCAGAGCATTTACAGTACCCTGTTAAATTAGCTGGGAACTCTTAAACTATTAAAAGCTGGAAAACTGGTATATAATAACATTTGTTCATGGTACTCTTCCAAAAACTCTTTTCCCATTCACTTGCTTCCCATTCTTTGATTAGTTTAGATATAAAGTCTAAGACAAAAGGGTAGTAAAGAACATATACAGTATCTGTTGAAATCTTGGTATACATTTCCTTCCAGGAGCAGTAAGCTGCCATTATTTAACCTTAAATGTTTTTATTTTTCTGAAGTAACTTTATATGTCCAGCAAAGGTCCCAAACCTTTCAATTAAAACTAAGATTCTAGATAGATAAAAACTTGGTTCAAAAGCAAATAATCCAAACCAAAAGACATTCTAACTGATTTAGAACCTATCAATATACCTGGATATTGTTTTATATGGACAGTGTCAGGAGGCTCCACAGCAGGGTCAAAACCCTTGTCTTACCTCGCACAATCTCCAACCATCTTATACACAGTACACTGTAAAAAAATTAAGGAACACTTTTTAATCAGAGTATAGCATGACCTAAATCCAATAGAACACCTCTGGGATATCATGTTTCGGTCCATCCAATGCCGCCAGATTACATCTCAGACTGTCCAGGAGCTCAGTGATGCCCTGGTCCAGATCTGGGAGGAAATACCCCAGGACACCATCCGTCTCATTAGGAGCATGCTCCCAACATTGTCAAACATGCATACAAGCACATGGGGGGCCATACAAACTACTGAGTACCATTTGAGTTGCTGCAATGAAATTTCAGCAAAATGGACTAGCCTGCTGCATCATTTTTTCACTTTGATTTTCGGGGTGTCTTTGAATTCAGTCCTCTGTAGGTTGATCATTTTCATTTCCACCAAACGATGGGGCATCCTTACATTCCGAACACATTGCCCAGTCTATATCAGTATAGATATCCAGCATGATATTTTTCCCCATTGAGATCGGATGTGTCTTCAAAGTGTTCCTTTAATTGTTTTGAGCAGTGTATTTGTCAATTAATTATCAGACTGAAGGTCTAATATAAGTTTCCACGACATTAGATATAGTTTGCATTTAAGCCAACTTTAATCTATGTCTCCAGAATATGATCCCATTAAATACTTCAAAAGCTTACCAAGCAAAAACACTCTTTTAACACTATCAAAATCACTTGTTTTGCATTAACCACATGTTTCAAGATTCATATAATGAAAACTGAAAATGTTAATGCAGTCAGGTAAGGGCCGTCTTTAATACTGATTGGACCAGGGGCAAACATTTTCTTGCCCCCCCTTCACTCTGAGACATGCAAAAAATTAGCAGGTAGACTCAAAAATAAGTTTACTGCAGATCACGCAGTAATTGCAATTGTTTGCCAGAGGTTACAGCCTATCATTACAGCACACTAACTGGTTGCTAGAGATTACAACATATAATTTCTGCTTGCTGATTGGTTGCTAGAGGTTATTGTACATCATTACTGCTCACTGATTGTTTACTATAGATTACTGCTTATCATTACCGCTGATTGGTTACTAAACATTACAGCACATCATTACTACTCACTGATTGGTTGCTAGAGGTTACAGCACATCATTACTGCTTACTGATTGGTTGATAGAGGGTATTGCACATCATTATTGCTAACTGGTTGGTAGAGATTACAGCAGATCACTATTGTTCACTGACCTGTTGCTAGAGGTTACTGCACATCATTAACGCTCACTGAACAGTGGAGCAACCCCAAATAATTGAGAAAGTAAAGTGGAACATTAATACACACACTACAGGAGATGGTCAGAGACTGTAGACATAGGGTAGCTCAGGGTTTGGTAAAACAGTCCACAGGCAGTTTATGGGGGGAAGGACATACCTGGCCATCTGAGCTCAGCATCTGCTTTCAGAGGTTAGGGGGCGGGGTTCCCACTCAGATCTCAGCTACAGCAGCTTCCTCCCAAACATACAGGTTGCATGGGGCAGGGTCAGTGGAGCTCCTGGCCCCTCCCTCTCCCTGCTGGTCGGGTAATACAGCGATGTATCCCATGCACTCTAAAGTGCCATCATCTGGGCCCCAATTTGTTGGCAGTGCAGGCTTATGGGGCACCTGCTTTGGGTCCCACAACAAAGACTGGGCCTGGGGCAGCTGCTCCGTTTGCCCCACATTAAATACGGCCCTGATTCATATAAAAGTTCCTGTTATAAATGCCCCATATGTGTATAAATATAACAAGCCTAATGATACTAATAGATTTCCTTTTAGTAGCAAGACTAGCTGAACAGCACACAATAAAATATTTAGAGAAGGCTGAACTGCACACACACTAAGCTAATGCTTTTCTCTCAAAGGTTTAGCATTAACTAACACAAGCTATTGATTTCATCCTATGGGCTTTATTACCAGCAGATCCCCGATGTACCAGTGAAAGGCTGGATAAGGCTAAGACATATCTTTCACCCTGTTGAAATACTGATTTGTAAGTTCAGCTTCTTTGAAAATGAGGACAGGCAGACACTCTTGGGAAAACTGATATTTTCAGAAAAAACTTAATGAGCAACTCCAGGTGACACGTAAAATCGGTAACCTGCTAATGTCATCCAGGAAACGTGACAGCTGGGCTTATGTCAAAAAGTCCACTAAAAATGCCTTTTGTCTGAGCTTCACTATATATAAATCATTGCATCCAGCTTTATTATGCTTGCCGCTTTATGATTTATTTGCTAAAAGCAAATTGGCTTTTCAATTTGCAAGGGAATTTGCCCCACCCTAATGAATGTAATGAAATTTCACTTTTCGAAGAATACCCAATCACCTGCAAGTAAAATAAAGAAAAATGCAGTTTTTTTGCTTGTACATTCTTGGATGAAGTCAGCAGAGTGTCATCTCATTCACTAAGTCCTGTGGAAAATTGCCTTGCAAAGTGAAAATTCTATTGCAAAGTGAACAGCCTAATTGCCTTTAATAAATCAACCACATTGACCATAGTAGGTACCACAGCTCTTATCACATGGTAAGAATTTAGTCAGAGAAATAGCCAGCCAGTCCACCTGCCAAGATGAATAGCAGGATGAAAATTAGAACCAATCAGCACATATTCTGTATGCAAAATTGTATGTTTGACATGCAGGAATGCTTACTGGAAAGTTTAAAGGATGCCTATTAGTTAAATTATATATTTTTCATTGTTTAACCACTTGCCCTGCTAAGGATTTACCCCTCCCCCTTCCTGACCCGGCCATTTTTTGCATATGGAGCTGCATTATTTTGACTGACAATTGCGCGGTCATGCAACGCTGTGCCCAAATTACATTTACGTCCTTTTTTCACACAAATTGAGCTTTCTTTTGGTAGTATTTAATCACCTGTGTATTTTTTAATTTTTTGTGCTATAAGAAAAAAAACACACCAACAATTTTGAGGAAAAAAACATTTTTTACTTTTTGCTGTTAACTGTGTGCTGTTTTACTTGTATCTGTGTGTCTGTGCTTCACTGTAATCACACTGCTTTGCACGGCTGTGCTGTGCAAAGCTATCGAAAGCAGTGTGCATGAGCTGACAGGGAGAAGAACTGTATTGTTTACATACAGTTCTCCTCATCGGAGATGCTTGGCAATCACTGGGAACTGGAGAGTAATCACCAGCCAGGACCCGATGATTGACAGCCACAGCTGCGAATGGTGTATATCATTTCCGGGTAGGGCATGCACTTTGCACGTGCCCCCTACCCGGAAATGATATACGTGATTTTGCGTACCCATGCCGCCCTGTAGCAGTATGTTTGAAAGAAAAAAAGGGGGTGCTGTTGTGCTTGGGAAAAAAATGAATTAACATATATGTGAAATAATTTAACTATATATAAGATACCTATAGTATATAGTAGCAGTCCTAAATGTGAATTTCTAAAGACAAAATCTTATATATTTCAAAAATGGACTGCGCTAAGGTCACAAATAGACAAAATAAACTGTGCAATCTTTAAAGTGATAATACTGAGCAAGATACAAATACAATATTAATATTCAATCCCAACATGTGAATAATTGGTGCAACAGTGCTGTATCTTTAACGGTGATACGCCGTACTGAAATGACAAGTGCTTCACTGTGTTCACACTGATGCCCCACATAGATGTAAACTCACTGTCATTTCATGACCACCTATCTCTAGGTAAGTCACACTCGTTTTTTGGGACTATCCCAGTTTGCAATCCAGTCCTGATTGCTGATATTCCTTCGCCCTTATAACAGTGGTTGCTGGGAGTAACCAATAACTTTCCACTAGATCTGCATCAATGTTAGGCAACTCCTCTCCTCCACAGGCAGTATTTCATATTTTCAGCATAAATCAAAACAAAACCAGACATCCCATAGTGTAAAACTATATAAAACTTTAATATGGGGTCAAACAATAGAAATGCCACTCACAAAAAAGTGCCTTTCCTGGCACTAGGTGTATTCAGCTTTGTATATTATGAATGGGAATTAAGATGGCCGCCGCATTCCAGCATGTGTTCCAAATCCCGGAAGTGACGTCAGCGGAAGTGTCATAAGCCCTCGACTAGTTTTGACTAATAGATCGTCCACAGGAAGTACTTGCAAAAGATTTGTTACTCTGATCATCTAGAATATTATACAATCTTAAAGCTTTTTTAGGTTGACCCTTGGCGTGTACATGAACTAAGCATATTTTGGCACTGGATTTGTCTCAGAGTCCTTCTCCACAGACATCTGTACATGTAGAGAAAAATAACATATGATGCACTCTTTGTGGTGTGTTGTCCCCTCCATTCTTTGTTTTAGGAGGATTGTCTGTAGACAGAGTGGGACTGTCTTGAAATGCATGAAGAGGTGATCATCACTGTTGCATTCTATAATATAATAATATAATAATAGCCTTACAGTCTTCTTCTTCTTTCAAAGCTCTTTGTGTTCTTGCAAGAGTTTTTTCCTGAAACCAATACATTTTCTAAATGGGCGTGGTTTGTTATGTATGACACATTGGCAATATGAGTTCTCAGTTTTCTTGCTCTATTCAGTCTTTTCAGGGACTGTAGTAGGTGCAGGTAGAATACAGGTCCTTTTCACAAACACTGGACCTCTGTGCTATCTATGTGAAATGCATGAGCTTGCATGGCTTGGGGAAGGTGGACAGTGGACTGGACTCTCCAAAGAAGAAACTTTGATTATTCTTAGTATCTACAATTTTCCTAATTAACTCAGAGAAGTAAGAAAATGGAGGAAATTAAACTTTATTTTCTTCCTTGGATAAAAGTTGTACCTTGATCCAAGTGATGCCCATTTTTCCTAAATACCATAAGGTATCTTGAAGACTATTGGGCTGACCCCTTGAGCAGTATCTACGTAACTCAGGCTGGGTAAGTGGGTATCAGCTTAGCAAGCTGAATCTCCAAGAGATGATCACTGAGCTCCTAAAACTGAAATTTAGCAAAATCTGTTTGGAATGGGAATTTTAAGGCACAGACATCAGTACACGAATTATAAAAAATCAGGCATATTTTATGCAACAGGTCTTAAAAACAAGAGACCAGGAATAATATTGACCATGATGCAATTTGGTTGCAAGCTTCTTATGTTCCAATGCATTTCAAGATATTCTCTTTTTCAGGGAAATTGAGAAAAATACTTGCTCTGAAAATAAACAGCATACCATCACCTCTGACTCAGTATGTTATGAGTAAAATAACCCATTCATGTGAGTTCAAACAATAATATACTTACAAGCAAATGGATCACACATCATGTAACTGTTACAGAGACAACCAACTGGGGGAATGCACCTACACTGCCACAAAGTAGGACAGATCCATCTCAACCTGACAGAATCCGCACGTCTTGGAAATTCAAAGAAAACACAGAAGTGATTTACCAAATTGAGATATATAGTGTTATATCCCACATGAAAAACCCTCTAACCCAGAATACACATCATGGCAGTGATAGCATTCAGAAACCTAAATATTGTGATATATAACTTAAAGCAAGGCTCCAGTCTCCTGTGAAAATAATGAAAGTTAGTAGCTACAAAAACTGTAGCTGCTGACTTTTAAAAACCAGCCACTCACCTGTTACTTGATCCAGTGGTGTGCTCACCACAGCTGGGTTCACCGGCCATTCTCTGTTTCCCGCTATCGACATCTTAAGTGTAGGCACCCAACTCTGACAGCTTGCAGCTTCACAGCCGGTTGCCCACTAGTCCTGCATGTCAGTGTCCCAGAAGACTATAAGAGGGGAGGGTGTAAGGATAACTTCCTCTTCCAATTGCCTATCAAAATTGGGTACCCCTCTGCTCCCCAAAGGTGCAAATTCCTAACAGGGATAGGGGGGCAAGTCCGTAAAGTGGAACTTCCCCTTTTGGGTGGAGCTCCACTATAAGGAAGCAATTTCAAGGGAATGGAGACATCCTGTATACTAGGGCCTGGTTTTAATCCAAAAGAGGGAGTGTCACAGACTCCCAAGGGGCATATGTTCAGACTGCAACACGATCTGTGTAAGAAAATTATATAGAGTCTACTAATTCACAAAAAAAAGTCAAAATAAAGCCAAAGAGATACCTTGTGTATGTCAGCCTATCACATTCTCCCAGGGAAACAGGTTAGCAAATGAGTCAGGCTGTGCAGAATTGAAAAGAAAAGAAAAAAAATTCAAAAAGCAAAAAAATTAAATATATAACAGATAGAACACAGCTAAGACTCTGGTCGCACTGGGTGCAACTTGGCATGCAATCTGCATGCCATGGGACTTGCAAATAGCATGCAAAGTCGCACCATATTGTCTGCAATTACAGTGAACATATTGGTGCAGTTCCTACTTGGTCAGAGCCACTCCGATTTATAATGTAGTACATGCACTACTTTTGTGTCAGATGTCTTGCAAATCGCACCTGAAATTGTTATGTCCTCCATCTTTAAAATTGAGCGACACAGTGAAGTTGCACGATTTAAAAGGGGTGTAAGTTAAGCAGGATAATCCCAAAACGACCCTCCTATACCTTCCCGTGTGGTCAAATGGATGAATGAGCAAACAACCATCCTCCAGAGTCAGCACATCAAATGCACCATCATTGCCATTAATATAAACAGCTTGGGCTATGGAGTCATTGATTCCAATTAGAACAAACAAACTAATATTGTGCACCTGTAAAGTTGGGGCAACTACCATTCAAGTCATTATGGTGAAGATTTTCCAAGATGGCGTCTGCATACTCGGATACTCACCTTGAATGGCGGTTGCCCCAACTTTACAGCTGTACAATATTGGTTTGTTTATTCTAATTGGAATAACTCCTTTAACCTTGCCATGGCTATGGCATGTTCACATTGCTTCATCAAAGCCTCCATCTGTGCTCTCTTGCATGCAGTTTGTCTCCACCTCTGCCTTCTTGTGTGCAGTTCAAAGGCTGCTTGATTTTTAGAAGCTTCAGCATTGGTATGGGTTTTATTATGTTCTTGGTTGAGAGTGCAAGATCCTGATTGTAGAAACCTCTGCCTTTTTCTTTGTTTGCAGTAATAAACCATATCACATATACACTTACACACACACAAACACACACACATGGTATATCTTTCATTTGGACACCTTTCCAGTAAAAAAGGAAGCAACATTTGCAGGAACTTGATAGGGAGTATTGTCCATTGATTTTCAGTAAAATAAATGTAACCTTATAAAAAATTCAATGTTCATAAAACTGACAATTCAAGGCAGATTTTTATGCAACAAAGAGATTCACAGCAGACCAGGTGAATTGCCTGCAAAGTAGATTTAAAGATATTGCTTCATTTCTAGTGCTTCAATATATAGTAAAATTCAGAGCAATATGGAATCATTTTTCAAGGCTGAGCACATCTAACCATCCATCCCAGCTTTCAATGTATTATGGATTTTTGAAGTATTTACATTTAAAAAACTGAAAATGTAATGAAAAAAGTACATTTTTTCAACACAAGTTAAAAATTTTAAATAATACCAATGCGTATTGTGGAGTTCCACTTTTTATGCCATAACTATTATGTTACTGTTCTGAACATACACAATCTGCTGGACACCTATCTATATACTTGAAAACAAAACATTAAGCCCTGAGCATATCGAGTTAGAAAAATGGGAGATCAAGCATCTGTCACTCGCTGTGTTGATCATGCAATTCCTATAAACACGCAACATTGACTTTGTTAAACAAAAGAATGAGTTCAGTGAAGTGCAGAACCATATTGTAGTATGTGGTACATATTGCACATGTCTAATATAAACATACTCCATCTGTGCTTGTAGTGCCTGCCAAGCATGTATTTGTCAGTGACAATTTAACTTTCTACACTAACATATATAATTTATTAGCTTCTGAGCTGGATTATATGATGTGAAATAGGCAGAATAAACTGTTGTTCTGTTACAGATGTATATCATAACAAACTGACAGGTTTGAAGATTTATGTTGTTACTGATCATGATTTGAACCAGATTGCCCTGAATGATAAAGAACAGATTCCTACAATTATTGGATAATCCTCCAGGCTACTGTCCATTTTATTTCCTTTTACCAAATGCTTAGTTTGAGTTTACAAAAATAACGTAAAATATGTCCCTTTCCTTCAGGATTTACTAACCTGATGTGTTATAAATACAGACTGTAGCTGTATTTCAAGAAAACCGTCTGCCATATAATTATTAATACTTGTTCCACCAAGTTGAGTCTCCCACTCGGAAAAATATTAAAGCTCCCTTATATCCTTCATTCAACTTCCAACCAAAGACTAAAGTAAAACTCAACTTTGAAAGCTGCACTTCATGTTGCTGTTGCTGACCTTTCTTCTAAAAATACTAGTTACCTGATTGTCATGTGAATACTTTTTTAAATAACTGACCTATAGCCAGTATGCAGGTGTGTACTTTTGACCTTTCTTTGGTTTAGCTTACTAAATGACTATTCTGGATATGTAATTCAAGAGTATTAATGCCAGGTATAGTCAGGCTAGCTAGAATTTTTTTTTAAATAAGGTAGACAACTAAAGGCAGCCCCAGTATTTCTCTTATGACAGGTGTATTTTGACTGCTGTCACCTTCCACTAATAAGCTTTCAAACTGCAAGCTTACAGTCTAATTATAAACTGCTACTCATACTGCACCAGTTAATTTAAAATACAAATACGTACAAATATGTATGCAAAAAATACCTTTTTTGGGTAAAGTGTACGCCATTGTGATTAATTATAAAATAAGCACATATTGCACCTGTACAGTTGTAGAAGTATCAATTTGAAACACAAAAGAGAAGAACTTGTTCACTTTCAAAGCGAACACCCAATATTGTATGGCAGGGCTAGTATCATGTGAAATAGTTTGTCAGTGGCAGTATGTCAGATTTGCTTTTAAATGCAAGGCAAAGAAAAATCAATAAAATTCTGTATGATATGGATGGATCTTTCAAACAATAAGGCCAATTTAAACTGATGGTGCTAGCCACTGATGGCCCTAGTAAAACAGGCATATGCAATATGTATTATATGGATGGGTTTTACAAAACTGGATGGATTTTTACAATGCTCTTAAAAAAATGTGTATGCTAAAATTAGACTGTTTATAAACCAGCTAGATGATGCAGTCATACCTAATGAAAACTAGATTAGAAGCAGTGGTTTCCAAAAATTGGTTAAATCCAATTAGTGTTGTAGTGATGGGCAGAACACCTGCTTGTTTGGTTTGTGGTCAAACATTCAAACCTAATGAAAGTTTGAATGCGAACCCAGGGGACAATTCACTAAGTAATATCTTTCCGTATCCAAGTATGCACTAAGATACCGCACAGTGTTTTTCCCAAAAAAGTTGACATTCAATAAAATACTGCATGAGTTATTTTATTAAGTCATGCGGTATTTTAGTAGTGAAAACATGTGGTATTATTTCAGATGTCAGTGGGGAATCCATTGAATGTAAAAAGAATATCTGACAATTAGAAATTTAGAAAAAACACGTGTGGGGCCCTCCCATCAATACCAAGCCCTTCAGGTCTGCTATGGATTTTGAGGGGAACCCCCACACCAAACTCTTTTTTAAAAATGGTGTGGTGTCCCACCCAAACTCCATACCGGATCCTTATCCGAGCATGCAGCCTGGCAGGTCATGAAAGGGGTTGGGACGAGCGAGCTCCCCTCTCCTGAACCATACCAGGCTACATGCACTCAACATGGGGGGGGATTTGGGGTAGGGGGCACCCCCAAAGCACTTTATCCCCATGTTGAAGAGGACCCCAGATCCCAGCCTCCCCATGTAAATGAGTATGGGGTACATAGTAAAAATAAAATGTAATGTAAAACATGACAGTAGACAGTCTTTGATAAGTCCAGTTAAAAAAAAAAGACAAAGAAATGGTTTGTCCGATGTAATCCATCATCAATCATGGCATCCAGCATTGTCATGACAATGTCAAATCACCAAAATAAAAAAAAACAATGCCCACAGACTCATCCGCACTTGCTGAGCTCTCACCACATCTGACATTTGCCAGTCAGATGTAAACAATTGAGCGGAGCGAGCAGTGATGTCACTGCTAACTCCACCCAATTGTGGTGTGATTGACCCAACCATTGTACCTGACCTGAGGTCAGGTACAGTGCTTTGGCCATTCACAATGCACTGTCAGAGAGCAGTGCACTGTGGGGCGTGGCAGGCAAACAGCCTGCCGAATGCCCTAAACGTTCATGTGTTTGCGGAACACACGAACACTCGACTCGAACACCAAGATCATCCCTATAGTCATATATGTGAAAGGCAATTCAAGCCAGCAACACTGAGGCACAACAATAAATAATTAAACTTATCAAAGTGAAACTGCCATCACTGAGCAAAAGGAGCAGTAGTAGTGAAATGTGATCTTACAATTCAAAAAGGCCAAAAAAACTATCAGAAATGACCAAATAAATATGTGTAAAGAAACTGCTGCCATCTTAAATACTTTTCAAATATCCTTTAAACATACTAATTGGCATAATCACTTAGATATGAGGTAGCACTGTGTGAACAACTAAAGTGCTAAAATGACATCAAGTGCTAGTAACCCAGAAATGAGCATATCAATATATAAAATGAATATAAACATACAAAGCTTCTTTAAATAGCACTTGTGCTTCAGTTGTCCATTTCACTAGTGCTAAACACATCAAAAAGTTCCAAATAGTCCATTCATGTGGAAAAGCTCATGCGGACCTCTCCAAATCACAAGGTAACAGGTGCACCACTTCCCTACACTCACTAATGATGTAAACTTTTTTGATCTTGCAAGACTGTATATAGGACCCTGACTGAGTACTACTGGAATATAAATGTCTCAGAAACTTTTAGTATTCACTGTAAAACTTTACAAATGTATGCTTTAAGTAAATAAGTCTGGGATAATCAGTCATTAAAAAAAAAATCTTCTTATGAACCATTTCCAGCAATGGGGTGAATCGCATTATCTTAGACCTTCTTCATTATAAATTAGACATACAGAACTGAAAAGTATGCCAGTATAGTTCCTCAGTGAGTTTGTACCACATGTTCTGTGCATGCTTTGAGCTAAAAATGATGTGATTGCACAGTTCCATGTACCTTCTATATAAACTCAGTCTACCAGATGTTGAAAAATATTATTTTCCCTACTGAAATAATTTTTTTCAACCTGGTATGCAATGCAAAAAATATAAGATAATAAAAGAAATGGATGTCTGTTACCCATAAAATGGTATCCTAAGCTATAGGTTGTTTTCTTTTGCAAATCCAGTCCATCAACAGAGAGGGTGATAGAAAGGTTTGTGGTCATTGATCTTTAACATATCCCAAACTTGAATCAGGTAAAAAAGTTCAGCATGCATAATACAATCTTATGCTAAATGTGAATTTACATGTTTTCTATATGTGTGGATGGGCACTTGCACAATCTATCTAAGGTTGTTTGATAACAGGCTGCAAATTAGTTGCTGTGTAAAAGCAAAGAAAATAAAAAGATTTGCTATTTGTATTTTATAATCTAAATAGCTATGCAATATATAAAAACATTTCTTTATATATACTTTGTTTAGGAACCATTTATACTATAACATTTTATCACATGGTTTTCCACTCACTAAAACACATGTCCAACTTTCCCATAATAAAAGAAGTGTCTGTTCCTATCTCAGTACTGCAATCCAGTGAGTTTTGAAAGATATGATATGCTCATTTTTCCTGCATTTTATTGCTTTGGGAGGCTAATATAAGTCAATGACAATGCATAAAAATGCATGTCACATGCATCTTAATATACACTATATTGCCAAAAGTATTGGGACGCCTACCTTTACAAGCACGTGAACTTTAATAGCATCCCAGTCTTAGTCTGTAGGGTTCAATATTGTGTTGGCCCACCCTTTGCAGCTCTAACAGCTTCAACTCTTCTGGGAAGGCTGTCCACATCCACAAGGTTTAGGAGTGTGTCTATGGGAATGTTTGGCCATTCTTCCAGAAGGGCATTTGTGAGGTCAGGTACTGATGTTGGAAAAGAAGGCCTAGCTCACAGTCTCCACTCTAATTCATCCCAAAGGTGTCTGGGTGAGGTCAGGACTCTGTGCAGGCCAGTCAAATTCCTCTACCCCAAACTCACTCATCCATGTGTTTATGGACCTTGCTTTGTGCACTGGTGCGCAGTCGTGTTGGAACAGGAAGGGGCCAACCCCAAACTGCTCTCACAAAGTTCTGAGCATGAAATTGTCCAAAATGTCTTGGTATGCTAACGCTTAAAAATTCCCTTCACTGGAACTAAAGGGCCAAGCTCAACCCTTGAAAAACAACCCCACACCATAATCTCCCCCTCCATCAACTTTTACACTTGGCACAATGCTTTCAGGCAAGTACCGTTCTCCTGGTAACCGCCAAACCATTATATGTCCATCGGATTTCCAGAAAGAGAAGCATGATTTGTCACTCAAGATAACATGTCTTCACTGCTCTAGAGTCCAGTGGCATCGTGCTTCACCACCACATCAAATACTTTGCATTGCACTTTGTTATGCAAGACTTGGATGCAAGCTGTTTGGCCATGGAAACCTATTCCATGAACCTCTCCACACACTGTTGTTGTGCTAATCTGAAGGCTACACAAAGTTTGGAGGTCTTTAGCTATTGAATCTGCAGACAGTTGGAGACGTCTGAGCATTTTGCACTTCAGCATGCACTGTCATTTTACGTGGACAACCACTTCATGGCTGAGTTGCTGTTGTTGCCAGTTGCTTCCACTTTGTTATAATACCACTAACAGTTGACCGTGGAATATTTAGTAGCAAGGAAATGTCACGGATGGAATTATTGCACAGGTGGCAACCTATCACAGTACCACGCTTGAATTCACTGAGCTCCTGAGAGTGACCCATTCTTTCACAAAGGTTTGTAGAAGCAGTCTGCATGCCTAGGTACTTGAATTGTTACACCTGTGGCCATGGAGATGATTGGAACACCTGATTACAATGCTTCAGGTGTTCTTTAACTACTACCTCTAACAACTGGGTTCCCAAAGATTTATTAACAAGGATTTTTTTTTCTTTTTTCACCCTTTATATATATATATATATATATATATATATATATATATACTTTCTTTGTATTTTGTGTTTTACTGTCTAAATAATGTACATTGCAAACTGCTCATTGCATTTTTAAAATGTACTTTTAACTACATGTGGGAATATGGATGTATAAAATTTAAAAACTATCCAAAGGTCTCCTAGTAGGAAGAAATCTTTATGTTGCAATTCATCTTTGCTCAGCACTAATTAGCATTCTCATGAGTTTCTTTCTTTTGAAATACAGGAATCTTGACACTTGAGAGCTGATTAAAAGATGCCTCAGACATACTTAAGCAGTACTTAGCATCATTCGGAAAATTTTCTATGTTTCGTTGTGAAGCTATCACATGAGAAAAACCTGTTACACTGTAAAAGTCATTCTGGCCATAACAAGTGTTTTTGTATAAAGAAAAGATATGAAAAGACATGAGACATTTCAAATCTTAATGCATTGTACTGTGAAAAATTTAACAATGCTTTTAAAGCACATTCAAACAACACCAAGTTTATGACATTTGAATGTTGATTGGTCCTAAAATACAGTTCACTTAAAAATAACTAGAATATACTGTACTCTACACTTTCAAATTTAAAGAGACACTGTCACCTTGTCCATTCATGGCAAATTGCTAGTGTCTTTGCAATGGACCTCTTGGACACACTGACGCTAACTTTGCCAGCATTTCTCAACTACTCCTTCCTATGTGTCAGCCAATGACAATACTTGGTGTTTCTTGGTATTGGGGAACATGTGACATTCTTCCATGGGACAGTACTGAGGTCTAGTAGACAATTACTAGACCCCAGTACTGTTACATGAAAATAGTGGAAATGTTTCTGTCCCCTTAACATCCAACAGCAGCTGAACAGAGGAAGGAGCTGGGGGAAAGCTAGCAAGGTGAGCATCAGTATCTCTTTAAGGAATCATGAGGTTGGACATTCTTGTCAAACAAAGCCATTTTCATTCCAAACCAGCTGCATCTCTCAATTGGAGCATTGAGTGTTTGACAAAAAGGCTGCTTTTAATCTGCTTTTTCTGTAGTTAAATGTACCTCAATAGGACATTCTGCATCCAAAGAAAAACAGCACAACACAAAGCATGTTGAATGCCAAGGATTGTGCACAGGGGCGGACTGACAACTCATGGGGCCCCCGGGCAATAGGGGATCATGGGGCCCCTGTGTCCTTGCCCAAACCTATGAAAAAGGTACCGGGGACATCTCATGGGGCCCCCTACCGACCCCGGGCCCTCGGGCAGTGCATGGGTTTTCAAATGGTCAGTCCGCCCCTGATTTTGAAAGACCTAGGGCTCCTTTGGGCACAGAGAGGAGATAAATGAAGCGGAAGTAGATAAATTGCACTAACAATGCAAGGAGTTTAGCCACTTCCCTGGGTGGACGTCATGTAACTTCAATATTTATAGCTAGCAATGGGCTAAATAGCCACTCAATTACTTCTGTGGGTGGTGGAAGAGTGCCCCCCCCCCACTGCCGCCAGCTTTCCTGGGCTCTCCCATCCAACCAGGGAGCCGGGGATGGCTGCAACCACTGGCAATAGCTGCACTTCACAGAGAGAGAGAGGCATTGACATTGTTCCTTCCTCTTTTTGACCCCAGAAACCAGAAGCAATGAGGATTTCATCACTTTAGGTTCCTGCCTAGCAGCTAGGAAAGCAACTGATCTGTGTCTGATCGGCTGCATTGCTCATGCTAAGGGCCCATGCTAAGGGCCCATGCTAAGGGATGTCATTCATTCCTTGTGAAAACAATAAAGTTAAAAAAAATTAAAGAGGCAGTGTACAAAAATGTTTAAATTAAAGAATGTAAAGTGCCCCCCCATGCTTATGGGCAAATGTATATGCATATGTAATGTGAAGGGCAAATGCATATGTAAACAGTGATCTCACCACACTTTAAAAGGTATTATTGCAAATGTAAGAGTGAGAGCAATAATTCTAGCACCAAACCCTCTGTGTAACTCTAAACTGGTAACCTGTAAAAATGTTTAAAGTGTCACCTATGGAGATTTTTAAGTACTATAATTTGGCGCTGTTCCACGGGTATACGCAGTTTTAAAGCATGACGTTAAGTATCTATTTACTTGGAGTAACATCATCTTGGGTATTATATTGTGTTTGTATTTTTTACAAATGTAAAAAATGTGTTTGAAAAACAAGTGCTCAAATACTGGGGAGAGAGTTACTAAAATTGGTGCACTCAGAATCTGGTGCAGCTGTGCATGGCAGCCAATCAGCTTCTAACTTCAGCTTGTTCAATTAGGCTACGTTCACACTAGTCTTGTGTGCAGGCGGCAGAGAGGCGTTTGGGAAGCGTTTTTACCGCTTCCCAAACGCCTCTGCCAACTCTGCACATTACAGCACATGGTGCTGTTCTAACAGGAGCGTTTGCGTCGCGTTGCGTCGCGGCAAAACGGACGCCTCTGGTCGAGTCAGGAGGCTTTGAAGCCTCCTATTCTCGTCTATGGTGCCGCTCCGCAAACGCCCGGCCGGCGTTTGCGACGCGGTTGCGGGGCGTTTGCGGAGCGGTAACACCACTCAAATGCATTATAGGCGTTTGTGGGGCGTTATTAACGCTCGGCAAACGCCTAGCAACCGCCGCTAAACTGCGCATGCGGCGTTTGCGGAGCGTTTGCCGAGCGTTAAAAACGCTCCGCAAACACCGGACCAACGCTTGCCAAACGCTATAGGGGCGTTTGGCAAGCGTTGGCAAAACAGCCTAGTGTGAACGAGCCCTTAAGCTTTGACAATAAAACTTGGAAACTGATTTATTTCTATGCAGATTTGTACCAGATTTTACACTCCCCAGTTTTAGTAAATAACCCCATGTGACATAAAAATTGTAACACCCATTATTTTATTCTCTGAGCCTCTGCTAAAAAATATAAATATAATGTTTGGGGTTCTAAGTTATTTTTTAATTAAAAAAAGAACAGTTTTACATGTACGTGAGAAGTGTCATATTTGGCCTGGTTGGCAAGCAGCTAAAGAGACATGGGTAATAAAATGTAAGCCTGTTTATTGTACACATGGCACATACTGTGCAATGTCACAGTCCTTGTACCTAGAAAATATGCTTTAACTACTGTGAAATAGCTCAAAGTATTACAGACACATACAAACATACAAAGCATAACCATTATTTAAAATAATGTCAGCTGTGTGCAGAAAAAGTATATGTAATGAAGGAGATTTTTTTTTTTTTTTTAAAGAACAATTTCAATAAAATTGTCAATGACTACTTAGCAGGCAGCAATTGTTGAGACAATAAACACGTTGGTCTCTTAATATTGCATAAAGAGTGCAGTAATTGGGAATATGAAGTACATAGTCCGGGATTGTGTAGCACACAAAGTGCAGGGATTACTAATACATAATGCTTAGATCAGAGGGCTGACGCGTTTTCAACATGCAAAAGTGAAGGGGCAGATCAAGGGGCATAAACGCACAGATTGAAGAACTCAATCGCATATTCACAGAGCGAGGAGTCAGAAGTGCAGGGAAGAGAAGTGCATATAGCATAAAGTATATGGGTCAGGAGTGCCTACAAACTGCAGGAGTCAACAATGCCTAATGTATGCAACAGAGAGTTCAGAAATGTGTAATACAGCACTTAGGGGTCAGGGGTGTGTAACAGAGTGCAGGGGTCAAGAGTATTTAAAGCAAAGTGCAGAGGTCAGAAAAATGTAGCACATAGGCTGGTGTACAGAGTACAACCAAAAATTACCCCTCCTACAAGTAACCCCTATCCCTCCAGTACAGGGGCGGACTGACCATTTGGAAACTCAGGCACTGCCCGAGGGCCCGGGGTCAGTAGGGGACCCCATGAGATGCCCCTGCTACCTTTTTCATAGGCTTTTTTGAGTTTGGGCAAGGACACAGGGGCCCCATAATCCCCTATTGCCCGGGGGGGCCATGAGTTGTCAGTCCACCCCTGCTCCAGTATAGGTTTCTTACCTTATCTTATGTAGAATGCATATTGTATTATGTCTCTTCCACAGGGATTAATCAAATAATAAACCGCCACACATAAACCTAAACAAATTGTAGATTTTATAATTAGTTAACTAAAAACATAATTATATTCTAAGACCATAAAATACAAGTTTTATTTCAAACCCTCTATGGATGAATATATTTATTATTTATTCAAGGTACTTATATAGCGCCATCAATTTACGCAGCACTTTACATATATATTGTACATTCACATCAGTTCCTAACCCTCAAGGGGCGTACAATATAAAGTCCCTAACTTACATTCATACATACACATACTAGGGCCAATTTAGACAGGAGCCAATTCACCTACCAGCATGTCTTTGGAGTGTGGGAGGAAACCGGAGTACCCGGAGGAAACCCACGCAGGCACAGGGAGAACATGCAAACTCCAGGCAGGTGGTGCCGTGGCTGGGATTCGAACCAATGACTCTAGTACTGCCAGGCGGAAGTGCTAACCATTTTAAATCCACATCGAGGTCTGGTGGCCCCCAGACTGAGACTTGGTAGAATTATATCCATTGTGACATCCAGACCGAGGCTTGGTTTATCCAAGTGGTGGCCATTTTAAATCCATATTGAGATCCGGTAACACAGTGGCCATTTTTAATTTCAATAATTGATCTAAGGGGGCTCAGTCCCTCTCTAGATGGCTATAAAAAGAAGCGGCGATGGCCGCACATAGTTTCCACACCCCAGACAATGTCATATGTGATGAAACGAGTTGGATGCAGCTTTTGTGTCTGACGTCAACATGCTGCTCTCTAACACCAGGAAGTGTACCTGTTCCCGGGGCAGGAGAATACTCTGTACACAGCGCTGATTTGCCCACCTGAATGTGAGTGCAATACTTTACGATAATAAATGTGTTTTAGGGTTTTATGAGATGGTCGCCCCTTTGTCTTTCTTTGTATGGACATACTAAGAGGTATTATTGTGTGCTTAAGAATGGGAAGGAACTGAAGGTGATACTTCCATCCAGTACCATGATATAACATCTTCCAATTCTGAGGGATTTGGTGGATCTCCTAGATTGTAAGCTCCAAGGAGCAGGGCCCTCCTATCCCTCTTGTATTGAACTGTATTGCTGCTGTATTATCTCCCGTTATATTGTAAAGCGCTGGGCAAACTGTTGGCGCTATATAAATCCTGTATAATAATAATATATTCTTATGCATTTGTGACTTTTTAAGGGTCCACATGTTCTGGTAAAAGTCCTACCATTTTCTGATAGTGGAGCACTAATTATATTGAAGACACGTGGTGATTTACTATATGGTTCATAACACTGGGACTATTCATTTCTAGATTTGGACTCATTTATTTTATTACTTATATGGTTGTGACAGATTATGAGTTGTGGCATTTGAGCATGGCAATTTATAATATTTCTATACAATTGACCTGATTGTCTTGCCAGCAGCTATTTTTCCACTTTTTCACTATTTGCACAGCTTTTTTGTTTCTTTTTGCTTATAGATTTCTTACTCCCCTGAACCCACAGTACAAATCTGCCCTACCCCACATCCCTCACTCAAGTACAAATCTTTCCCCAATATAGCTCCCCCCAAATCCCCCTGGTACCGATCTTTCCCTCCTCAACATCTATCTCCTCCCACTAAATGCCACTCACCAGACATCAAACACAGTGGAAGTGCAGAGTACATGTACCAGGTGCCTGTCGTTAGTGACACAAATGAAAGAATACAATTGCTAAGCACAATATTTAACAATTACCAACAGTGGTGCTAAAAAATCTGTCTTCATATATCTACATTTCTGGGGGGGTTTTTGTATTCTAGAGTTTTATTGACTATCATCACTCTCTTATTTTAAACACAAATCACCAGCGCCAAAATTCGTGAAAATTATATACCAAATAAATACACACTGCAACAAAAATATATATATAATATATTTATTTTTTTTATATACAGATCTGTGAAAACACCCTGGAGGAGGGGCAAAATGCATTGACGCAATTCCGGCTTCGCCGTCTAGCATAATACGTCATTTCCGGTGAGTGGAAGACACGGCGGCGTGCAGTGTTCCCGGGGGCCATTTTGCTTATGGGTGATTCTTGTGCTGTCATCTGTTGCTGACTGTGAGATTTCAGAAAATATCCTTGTGATGTAGCATTTTGGCACCATTCAAAATGCAATAAATGCTTATTTTATTTATAAAGAATGTTAGTGGTTTGATACTTGGAAATTGAGCATAACCAAGTGTTGCAGTATTACGCAATATATTAGTTTTTTTTCCCTGCATTATTCCAAACTTTTTCTTGGAGAGGGGTGTCTAGTTATCCTGGAGGTTGGAGGCTGGCTATATTCTTGTCTGGAGTGGGGGAAATCCAGGAATATCTGATGATTGGAGGCATACTTACTGGGTCTAGGATCCCAAAAAAACCCTAAAAGGCGGTTTCTGGTAATATCTGGTGAGTGCGGTGTAGTATTTGAGCACTATTTTGATGGAAGCACGGGCTAAAAGTTTCTTTGGAAAGAGGGCTTTCATGAATATATACATTTTTTTAAAATGTTTTATATTTTTTAATTTTATATATATTTTTTGTCACTATTTGGAGTGGGACTTACTTATTATTTTTTATTTTTATTTTTTGTTGCAGTGTGTATTTTTTTATTTATTTATTTTATATGTGCTGTTTTGATGTTTTATGTATCATCACACTCTGCTACTGTTACTGAGGTTTTCTCTTCACTTATCTCTTATCCAAAAAACAAACAAATAAACCATTCCCATTCTATACCTCTTAATCTAAGGTACAACTTTAACCCCCTGGCGGTATTCCTGAGTGTAGCTTAGGTTTCAGTATCAGAAGCGGTAACCCCTAGCTACACTCGGGATTACCCTGCAGCGTTGCTCAGGGATTCCCTCCAGCACTTACCTTGTCCTGCACTCCCGCAATGTCCCTCCTGCAGCGTCCCCGGCTTATGCCGGATTCTGTTCCCTGCTGCGGAAGGTACGGGGGACTGAACCGGCAGGAAATTCAAAAATTTAAAAAGCGACATTCACTCAATACACTAAAATCTCATAGTATAACATTACTGTATCAAAGCATTTCACATACATTTTGTCCCGAGTGCTTTGTCCTGTGCTCTGCCTGCATTTTTACCGTTCTTTCTACCTGGAAACTGGGAAACGTCCATGGCGTCCAAAAAGCGTCCCTTTAGGTCAAAAGCGGTTTTAGACCAGCTAGAGAACAGCGATAGTAAATCAGAACCACTTTCAGAATTGAGTGATGATTTGTGGGGAAATTCGTCATCAGACACTGAAAACGATTTTGCGACTAAGCTAAGTGATGTGTGAACTTGGCACTCTATTTCAAATTTCAGTGTTTTGGGTTTGATTACATTATTGAATTAAATTTATTATTATTATATTATTATTTTTTATGATTATTTATTATATTATATGATTTCGTGTTTCACATTTTATCATACCCGGGATGTTTACTAGACTCTTGTTCGGACAGATTTTAGTGAGTTATTCCTAAGAATTACAGGCCTACATTAAAAAAACAACATATTTCCATGCATAAAAATGTACCACTTTGAGCACAGAAATACTGACATAATCAGACCGCTAGGAAGGTTAATGAAGTTTTCATTGGCTATTTTTCAGATTTTCCAAATTAACGTGCAGGCCTTCACCTTGCCAGAGCAGGTTTTAGGAATAAGACTCATGAATGTTCAGCAAAGCAAATTTTTCACTTATCTATTATAAGGATACAATATCAAAACTGTAAAACACATAAATGATGAAACATACTGTTTTATTTAGTACATTTTTATAAAAATTATTAAAAGTAGTTTTAACAATTTATTAAGACTTTATGAGAGCTTGTATACAGGCATGCAGAACCCCACGGTGTATGCGAGTTGCAGTTAGCAGGTCTCATTATGAAAATAGCAAGCTTTTACAAACACACCTCTTCACAGAAGGCATGTTCATTAGATGAACATGGGAATCAGAAATGACTCACAAGGTCATTAGTCTAAAGACTCCACTTTTCAAGTTCCAGTTTTCAGTCATGAGTAACAGAGTTATTAGTGAATCTCAATAGCCACATTTTGATTAATTAATTTGTTAGACTCTTATAATTGTATTAAATAGTGACTGTTAAATGCAATGCATGCAAGAGCACATTGCACTTTCTTGCATCATCTGTTTCCCCAGAGCTTATTCAAACCATCATGTTCTATTTTCAAAGTTTTGGGGGTTTTCTTTGTATAGTAGTGAGAATAATGCAATAAATCTACATGAAACTTACACTATTAGGAATTGCATCTTAATTTGATTTTCCTTTATACATAGTAGATTGGGATATTGGATGTTCCCAGAAGGTATTTACACTTGAACTGTAATCTCAATCTTTCAAGAACTGAGAATAAACCACACAATGTGGCAGAAGAAATTACTCAACCTTCCAGCTGGCACTTTATCCACAGAGAATACTTTGTAAAGATGATGGCTGATAAATGATATGACAAAGATTGAGAAAAATGATTGCAGTGTACCGCTATCTCGGACAGGAAAAAGTGTGTGTTCTGAAATTACAGTGAATAATCCTTTACAATTAGTTTATGTGTCTAGCTCCTAGAATAATAGTTTGAGAAAATGTTTTACTAAACAAATTAGGAGATTGAACATTATTGTTATAAATTATATTTAGCTCTTTTAAAATTATTTATGTAACAGAGTACAATAAATGAAATTGCTGCTATTGTTTCAAAGATAAACAAAAAGAAAAGAACCACCTAAAAGGTTAATCTCCCAAGTCCTCACAGCTCTAAAGGAGTAACAAACCCCTAAACAATTGCAGTTTACTAATCGTTAACCACTTCAATATCAAACACTTTCACCCCCTTAATATCCAGCAACTTTTCAGATTTTAGCTCTGTCACACTTTTAATGACAAGTACTCAGACATGCAACACTGTACCCAAATTAAACTTATCATATTTTGAGACAGATAGAGCTTTCATTTGGTGGTATTTAATCACCACTGTTTAGTTTTTATTGTTTTGCTATGTACAGTCAGGTCCATAAATATTGGGACATCGACACAATTCTAACATTTTTGGCTCTATACACCACCCCAATGGATTTGAAATGAAACAAACAAGGTGTGGTTTAAATGCAGACTGGCAGCTTTAATTTGACGGTATTTACATCCAAATAAGGTGAACTTTGTAGGAATTATAACAGTTTGCATATATGCCTCCCACTTGTTAAGGGACCAAAAGTAATGGGACAATTGGCTTCTCAGCTGTTCCATGGCCAGATGTGTGTTATTCCCTCATTATCCCAATTACAATGAGCAGATAAAAGGTCCAGAGTTCATTTCAAGTGTGCTATTTGCATTTGGAATCTGTTGCCGTCAACTCTCAAAATGAGATCCAAAGAGCTGTCACTATCAGTGAAGCAAGCCATCATTAAGCTGAAAAAACAAAACAAACCCATCAGAGAGATAGCAAAAACATTAGGCGTGGCCAAAACAACTGTTTGGAACATTCTTAAAAAGAAGGAACGCACCGGTGAGCTCAGCAACACCAAAAAACCTGGAAGATCACAGAAAACAACTGTGGTGGATGACCGAATAATTCTTTCCCTGGTGAAGAAAACACCCTTCACAACAGTTGGCCAGATCAAGATCACTCTCCAGGAGGTAGGTGTATGTGTGTCAAAGTCAACAATCAAGAGTAGACTTCACCAGAGTGAATACAGAGGGTTTACCACAAGATGTAAACCATTGATGAGCCTCAAAAACAGGAAGGCCAGATTAGAGTTTGCCAAACGACATCTAAAAAAGCCTTCACAGTTCTGGAACAACATCCTATGGACAGATGAGACCAAGATCAACTTGTACCAGAGTGATGGGAAGAGAAGAGTACGGAGAAGGAAAGGAACTGCTCATTATCCTAAGCATACCACCTTATCAGTGAAGCATGGTGGTGGTAGTGTCATGGCGTGGGCATGTATGGCTGCCAATGGAACTGGTTCTCTTGTATTTATTGATGATGTGACTGCTGACAAAAGCAGCAGGATGAATTCTGAAGTGTTTCGGGCAATATTATCTGCTCATATTCAGCCAAATGCTTCAGAACTCATTGGACGCTGCTTCACAGTGCAGATGGACAATGACCCAAAGCATACTGCAAAAGCAACCAATGAGTTTTTTAAGGGAAAGAAGTGGAATGTTATGCAATGGCCAAGTCAATCACCTGACCTGAATCCCATTGAGCATGCATTTCACTTGCTGAAGACAAAACTGAAGGGAAAATGCCCCAAGAACAAGCAGGAACTGAAGACAGTTGCAGTAGAGGCCTGGCAGAGCATCACCAGGGATGAAACCCAGCGTCTGGTCATGTCTATGCGTTCCAGACTTCAGGCTGTAATTGACTGCAAAGGATTTGCAACTAAGTATTAAAAAGTAAAAGTTTGATTTATGATTATTATTCTGTCCCATTACTTTTGGTCCCTTAAAAAGTGGGAGGCACATATACAAACTGTTGTAATTCCTACACCGTTCACCTGATTCGGATGTAAATACCCTCAAATTAAAGCTGCCAGTCTGCAGTTAAAGCACATCTTGTTCGTTTCATTTCAAATCCATTGTGGTGGTGTATAGAGCCAAAAATGTTAAAATTGTGTCGATGTCCCAATATTTATGGACCTGACTCTAAATGAACAAATACCAAACATTTTGAAAAAAACACACTTTTCTTGGTTTCGGTTGTAAAATGTTGCAAATAGATCATTTTTCTTCATGAATTTAAGCCAAAATGTATTCTACAAAGTTATAGAATCTATTATCTATGGGATATACTGTATTTTTGAAAATTAATCAATCCTGATGTACTGATGGCCTTTCTCATTTTTTGAGGTCCTAAAATGCCTCCAAATGGCCCCTTTTTGGAAAGTACCCCAAGGTATTTAGTAAGAGGCCTGGTGAGTTTTTGAAGTTGTCATTTTTGTTACAATTTTTGGAAAATTAAGGAATTAGATTAAATTCATTTTCGCTTTTTTTTTTCCATACTGTCACCAGAGCAGTGATTAGGGACACTTTCTTGTGACAGTGTGTAAAAAATTCATTCTCTACTCTGGGAAGGTGATCAGGATTTTTTATACTCTGATTGTTACTGTAATAAGCAATCTCTAACACTGTTCAAAGGTTTCATTCATGAAACCTTGCTTACTACTGTGATGCTGTGATTGAACACAGCTATCACAAGGTAGAGGTATACTGCGATTGGCCCCTATACTATGTGATCACTGTGACCATGCACAGAGATCACAATAGTGCACACAATGCTTATGAATGAAAGCCTTTGTTGACAAGTGAAATGTGATTGCTGTGATTGGTCACAGTGATCACATAGTACCAGGGCCTCATGCAGTGGCCCACTAGCATGATCAATGATCAGCTCTGTCCAGTGGACACAGCAGATTATACTATTAAGCACCCCATAGGGTGCACACAAGGGGCATGAATGGGAGGACAACATCCACCTGGAATAACAGTGCTCCCGTCCGGCTATTTTTTTTATAATAGGCAGGGAGGGAGGTGGTTTAAGTATAACTAAAGGTAACACTTATTTTCATTCTGGATAGAGGGGACAACTTGCTGTCACAGTGGGGGATCAGAGAGGCACAGGCAGGTGCTTTTTGGTAACATGACATGTTCCACCCTAAATACGGATGTAACATGTTACGGAATGTGAACTTATCTTTTTAAAAATCTGTTGGTGATATACAGTATAACCATACCAGGGTTTTTTGGAATTGTTTGTAGGTAGAATTGAAACATTATGTCTACTTTTACCTTATTTTGGAGTGCTGCCCATCCTAAGTAATGTTCAATACCAGCAACAATGACGGAGGGGTCCAGAAACTATCAGCCCCACTGCTGCAGTTAAAATGACCATGTTCTACATGTGTTCATTTAATAATTTATGCAGAATGAATAAATAGTCAGAAAAGTAAATAGCAGCTTGCATCCTCTGCAATGGGAGGAATGATTACATATTCTGTAGGTGAACCTTGCAATCTTTATCTGTTATCTTCATGCTTCAGAGGTTTTAAAGGATAAATTACAGGTCAAATTCCCTGACTGCAATGCTTTAAATTTTATTAAGTGTTGTAAACTGATCCAATGACTTTAGGCCCTCTTTTTCTTTCTTATGAATACATTAATCTTTTTTTGGTTGCAAATGAACTTGGAAATAAGCCAGTGTAGTTTATAATGTGAGGAAATGGTGTTATTTAGAGTTTGGGTGATTGAATGATGATGTCATGGCTGCCCGGGGTGACCTAGAAATCATTGCTATGCCAGTTCTGGGAAAGTCAGTGTAGAGAGAGTGAACTCAAAATGACCAAATAATAAATCCTAACTTTTAGGCAGTAAATGTAATATACAAATATGACCCACACAATTTACATATTGTTTTATTCACTTTCCCTGGAACCATTTTTTTCATTTTTCACATTGTGAACCCCCCCCCCCCCTTCCAGAAAATTATATTTTTTCTGTTGATCAAATCTGAATTAGGAATCTAGAAGTATAGCTTTCGCTCTGCTGCGCCCGGCAATATACCATATGTGTGGGGCAATCATTTATATACACTTGTGCAATTCTATGTATTTGCTTACTTTGGCATATTTTTTAACACTTTTTTTAGCACTTAACTTTATTGTTTTTTACTAGGGGACTAACAAGTGCCCTATGCTACGGCATCTGTCCCCTCTGCCCACATCTCCAGTCAATCAAGCACATACAGTATTGTGCTTGATCCTCTGTGCTTCCAGCTCTCTAGCTGAGATTTTGACAGCCCTGAACCCGGAAATGCTCACAACTGAACAACTCTGGGTTCACATTGTGCAGAAGAGATTGGGGAACAAATGTTCCTTGAGCTTCTTCTGTTCACCATCCTAATATAATTAGTTGTGGTCTGGGGCTCCTGGGAAGAGCCAGAACACTGCATATATAGTGTACCATATGAGTACCATAAAAGGAAACAAGTGGCTATAGAGCCACCCAGATAACTTTTACAAGAAAGCCAGGAGCCTGCTGGGTAACATAGAAATGGGCTCACAGCTGCCACTGCAGAATTTGTTTCAACCTGTTCAGATTTTGGATGTACTAGATATATTCAAAAGGCTGAACTAATTAAAAAACTGCACTCAGAAAAGAAAAACTTTTGGGTGCCTTGGGTGTCTCAACCACTTGCACAATACTGCACAATCATTATGATTTGTGCTCTCATTAGACAATGCAGATAATAAGTCAGTCAACAGAGAGTTGCTCTGTAACTTGTGATAACTGTGATCACAAATGTAAGCATGGCTTGTGTTTACTTTTGAGGCCCCCCCATTTCTCCTCTGCCACTGATCCTCTTCTTTCTTCCTGCCACTGCTCCTAATGACCAGCAACAATATAATCAGACAACACTGGCAGCCAATGTAATGGTGGCACACTAGCCACCAATGTAAGGGGGGCATATTGTACATCAATGTAATAGGAGCACGCTGACCACCAATGTGATGAGGGCATGCTGACCACTGATGTAGGAGGTGCATGCTGACCATTGATATAAGGGTAATGTAACAAAGATGGAAATTTAAATGGAACACTAACTGGCCCCCCAATATAAGGGAACACACTGACCACTATTGTAAGGAGGAGCTACACTGGTGACCACCAATGTAAGAGGAGCACATTTACCACAAATGCAAAGGGGACATATTCTCCACCAATGTAATGAGGTCACATTGGCAACCAATGTAATGGAAACACTCTGTCCACCAATGTAATTGGGAAACACTGAGCATGTAAGGGGACACTACAATAACCACCAAAGTAATGAGACGCACTGACTTCCAATGTAAAGAGTGCACATTGACCATCAATGTAAAGGGAGCACACTGATCACTAATGTAATGTGGAACATTGACCACCAGGGATGATCCAACAGTTTTGTCCAAAAAAGGGGGTTCAGACTAAACTTTGGCTGTTTGGGTGTATGTAGCAATGGTATTTCTACCACCTCTATACTGTATAATACAGCTTACTGCTTTCAGTGGTTTATACGGAAGCAGTGGGTGCTGGCACCTACTGCATCCCTAGCAACTGTCACAGTCCATTTTGGGGGACCTTTGAAGCAAGTGAGGAAATGTCATTTGCCATCAATTTGAAAGCATGTTTCCTTTATAAATGTCAATGCTTTAAAATAATCACCGCTCTCAAGCCAAAAGATTTCTTTAAATGTTTGACAACCCTTTTCTTATTAGCCCATAAAATTGGTATTTTTAATTTGACAGATTTGTCTCATATTGATTTCACTGAGGTTTGGGTTTGGCATCTGAAGCACTTTGTAGTTTGCCTAACATTGCTTCATTAAACACAGAGAAGTTTGGCTCATCTCTACTGACCACTAATGTATGGGGACACAGGCAATGACCACTAACTTTCGATATTTTGTTCTCGTGTTACCAACCAGTGATTTTTTTTCTCCCATTGACCACCAAGTGTGGCCTTTTCTTCCTCCAGATTACCACCAATACTGGGTATTTTTCCTCCTCTTGACTACCAGTGAAAGCCATCTTTTCCTCCTGCTGACCAGCAATATAAAGGACACTATAATTTGTACCACTGATCACTGTACTCTATTGTGTTGTAAATAACAACATTACCACTGTACATTACATATTCCTAACCAAAGTGCTTATAATCTCACAATTTGATGGTTGGTAAGTAGTTTACTACAATTTCATTAAAGGTTTTCTTCAAAGTAGGCTTAAACAAAGTGTTAGCTCTATGACTACATTCTGTTTTATTATTTAAATGTTTTTTTTAGGTTTATGTGGGTCTGTGAAACTCTCATTTGTGATACAATAGTTAAGGAATGTTTTTAGATACAAGGACTGCAGCATTTCTGTGTAGTGTGTTCTTTAAGTAAACTGAAATTAACTATGTTACTTTATCCCATCCCCAATATCCAGTAAAATTTTACCACACCCAGTTGTTGCAGTGGCATGCTTTGTGACAACATTTTTTCCATTCCAGATACAGAGATCAGGGTTATGTCTCTGAAACTTTTGCATGCGGCATAGGAACTAAAACATATTTTGTTGGTGCTGAAGGACAATGGTATGTATATGTCATGTATACAGCATGTACCACAGGCTTTAGTTAACCATACACCCTTAAGCTCCTCATACAATTAACATTATTATGCCACATCCACTATTGTGCACTACATGCACCACATTAATTTCCTTGGAGTGCCCTAGACATTTCACAATCCTTGTTAGGCCCACACAGGAGAGATTGCTGATATGATATGTCAACCCCTTTGCTCGCCTATTTCTTTTTAAATTTAGCAGCTAATGAACTTACTTCCACTGCATGATTACAGGAATAGGGCAGGGTATTTTGGTTATTTAAAAATGCTTTACATTTAACCACTTTAAGACCATCCCATAGCAGATGTACTTCTACAGAGCACAAAAGCACATAAATACTGTATATGTGATTTTGCTTTTCCGGGTAGAGGGGGGCACATGCCGCCCTACCTGCACTGCCATTAGCTCCCAAAGATGTCAAGAACTGGATCCTGGCCAGCGATTCATGGCTGGGATTTGGGTGAACGGTGCAGAAGCTGAACAGGGAATGATCTGTGTGTAAACAATAGTGATGGGCTGAACATCCCCACTGCACTGTTTGCAGTCAAACATTTGAACCTAAGGAAAGTTCGACCCCAAACTTCAAACCAGGACAATTCACTAAGTGGTATCTTACTGCATCTGAGTATGTGATAAGATACCATACAGCATTTAAAAAAAAAAATCTTCTAAAATACCGCATTTTATTGAGTTATGTGGAATTTTAGTAGTGAAAACATGCTTTAATGTTTCAGCTGTAAGCGGGGTTCCCCGCTGAAAGCTGAATGTAAAAAGAATTGCTAGCAATTAAAAATGTTGCAAAAAAAATACCATGGGTCCCCCCCCCCCATCTCTACCAAGCCATTTGGGAAGCCCCACGCCCAAATCTTTTAAAAAATGGTGTGGGGGTTCCTCCAAAATCCATACTAGACCCTTATCCAAGCATGCAGCCTGCTAACCCCCCCAACCATACAAAGACACATACCCTCAACATGGGGAGGTACTTTGGGGCAGAAGGGGCTCCCCCCCAAAGTACCTTGTCCCCATGTTGATGGGGACAATGGCCTCTTTCCCACAACTGTGACTGCGGGCAGGGGGCTTATTGGAATCTGGAATCCCCCTTTAATGAGGGGGCCCCCAGATCTCACCTCCCCCATATGAGTGACTATGGGGTACATGGTACCGCTACTCATTCGCAAAAAAAAGTGTAGTGTAAAAAATGACAGTAGACAGTCTTTGACAAGTCCTTTATTAATATCAAACAAAACAAATGTCCCCAGAAGTAGATGCAATATAAACCACAATGCCCACCACCACTGTCAACCCAAAAAAAGGAAAAGCTCTGCTTTCGACGCTGGTTCCCGGCTGTCTGACAGCTGTGCCAGCCTTACAGTTCTTAACTGTCTAAAGGGTGGGGCCACCTGATGATGTCAGCCCCCCCCCTTGTGATATCATTATATGATGTGACAGGCCAAAGCATTGCAACTGTCATAATGCACTGTCAGAGTGCAACAAACACATGAACTTACGTTCGACTGGAACATCAAGCCCAACACTAGTAAACAATACAGACCTCTCTCCTGTCAGTGGGGACATGCTGCAAAGCAGAAAGATAGAAAGCAGCATGTCCCCTAGTAAAACACCACACAGTAAACGCAAAACATTAAGCAGTTAACCCTTTGATCTTCCCAGATGTTAACCCCTTCCTGCCCAATACAGTACAGTGTCAGTGCTTTTTATTAGCACGGATCACTATATTAGTGTCACTGGAGATGTCAGTAGTAGTTAGTCAGTTCCCACCCAGTGTTAGTGTCAGAATGTCTGCCGCAGTCCCACAGTCCATCTATAAGTTGCTGATTGCCACCATTACTAGCATTTAAAAAATATACAGAGGTGGTCAAATACCACCAAAAGTAAGCTCTAGGGGTGCATGCATGGCCGGCTCAGGGATGACAGCTCCGTGAAGAGAGCTCCGCATCCTCGCCAGCCATAACCCGGCACTCACTGATCCCAGCAGCCGCACGGACCTCTCCCCACGCTGATAAGGGGACGCAGGTCTCCACTAGATCCCCAGGGAATATGCCCCGACGCCGCAGATCACCTGGGAACCCGAGAAAGCTGACAAGCTTTTTCCCAGCTCTCAGCCCCTGCAGCCAAGATGGCGCCGGCTCCTCCTCACAGACAGAAGCCTCACAGATGGAACGTAGCACAGAGCACACTAGAGACCCCAGGCTCAAAGCTGCATTATACCCTGGAGACCCTGGTGAGTCCTCTCCGCCCCTGTCTCCCACCACAAGTAGCCCTGCTAAGTCCAGACCTAGGCTGGACATAGAAAATCCTCCTTTCACTCAGCCTTCCTATTCTACCCTCAACTCTGCTATTTATGCTCCATCCTTAATAGAAAATTTTCCTGCTTCAGACCAACCTATCACTGAACTGTCTTTGAAAAGTGTGCTTCTCTCACTGTGACAAACCTTACATGATGACCTGACGATGACACTATCGCAAATTTCAACAGCGATACAACAACAGGACCACCGTATCCGCCATATTGAAAACAAAATGGGGGAAATGTTCGCAGCTCATAACGACCTAATAGACGCATACACCAACCAGGGCACCGACATAGAACAGATTAATCTCAAACTAGCGGATCTTGAAGACCGCTCTAGGCAGAACATCAAATTCCGCGGAATCCCAGAAAACATCAATTCGGACACCATAGTACCATTTTTACAACAATACATGAAAAACCTCATTCCTTCCCTATCAGATGTAGAACTTGCTATAGATCATGCGCACAGATTACCAAAACCGTTGTTCCTACCGGCCGCAGTTCCTAGGGACATCCTGGCACGCATCCACTTTTACCATGTAAAAGAAAAAATTATGATAGCCGCGAGAAACACTGCATCACTACTGCCAGACCAAGCGAATATAAAATTATTTGCAGACCTATCTAAAGCCACTCTTCTCAACCGCAAGAAACTTGTTACCATAACAAAAGTGCTGCAGAACCACGGAATTGGCTACCAATGGGGTTTCCCCACAAAGCTCATTGTTAAACAGCAAGGAAGGCTCTTTACAATTAAATCTCTTGAAGCAGGCATCGAACTCTTGAAAGTTTGGAAGATCATACCAGCGGACTCCCACCATCCCACCTCAAACCATAAGCAACACATGGAAGCAGAATGATCCGGATCCTAACATCACCACCTCCAGCAACAACTCAACAAGCTGGGACCCTATCAACCACTAATGGCTGGCAGACGGCCCCATTATTTTCACCCTCGGACACCTAATTATTCGTCAACATGGCTTACCACATAGGTCATGTATGTTCAAATCTCCCTGTTACATAGTAGCAATAAGTGCTACGCATACCACTTGTGTTTTCAGCAAGTTTTTTTTTACCCCTTTACCTACACCAGTTGATTGACTCAACCCCTCCTCATTCGAAATAACGACCTACAAGGTGAAACATCCTCATCAAGCCAGCGACCGCATCCACCACGTCATCTCTTCTTTGTGGAAACTTCTCCAAAACAACATGAAATACCTCTGCTACTTCGTACAACTCGCCTACTTCCAAGACTATGATTAAAATATCATCCTTAAATGTCTGTGGCCGCAACTCACCTTTCAAAAGATCTCTACTACAAAAAGAACTTGCTTGTTGCAGGCTGATGTCCTATTCCTTCAAGAATCCCACTTTGCCACCAACAAAATCCCCAAATTTCACTTACACCATTTTTCTTCAATCTATATAGCAACCAGCCCCAAAAAGAAGAACGGCGTCATCACAGCCATTAGAGACTCTCTTCAATACCACTTCATTTCAGAAATCGCAGACCCTCAAAGATGCTACCATATCCTGATATGCAAAATTAATGGAATCCTGTACACCCTGGTCAACATCTATGGACCAAATACCAATCAGTTCCAATTCTTCAACAAAATAAATTCCATTATTTCCGCTCAGAAACAAGGCAGACTAATTATAGGAGGAGACTTCAACATTATCGGCAACCCCTTCCTGGACTCTTCCTCTAGCAAACGCTCCTCCAAACAATCTTTTAACGTCTTTCTACACAAAAATGACCTCTACGATATCTGGCGATGCCATCACAGTACGAAAAAAGACTACACCTACTACTCCCCCTCTCAGCTTTCCTACTCCAGAATTGACTTTTTCATCACGGACAAGTGGACTTTACAACACACCACATCCTCCGAAATTGGTACCATAACCTGGTCAGATCACACTCCAATTTCCATCTCCTTAGATCACAATCAACACTCTTCAATACCCCGAATCTGGAGACTTAACATATTCTTATTGAAGAACCCGGACCACAAAAAACTCATATTGGACGCTCACAATATCTCTTTTGACATAAATGACTCACCTGAAACATCGATATACACATTATGGTCCACATACAAGGCGTACATGAGAGGTATCCTTATACAATTAAATTCCCAAATATCCAAACAGAGAAACCAACAAATCGATGAACTCTTCCTCTCCATTAAAACAAAAGAAGAATTAAACAAAAAATCCCCAAGCTCCACAACATTGGCCCAACTCACCATTGACAGAAACAAACTTAGAACCCTCCTGCTCTATAAATATGACCTCAACCTTCAAAAAACAAAAAACTACATTTTACTCCCTTAGCAACAATGCCAACTCCTTACTAATCAAAATGATTAAACAACGATGACTAAGAAATAAAATATCTTCAGTTTATCATCCATCCTCACGATCACTAACCACAAACCCGCAGGACATAGCTAATGCTTTCGCGACCTATTACCAACAATATACAACCTTAAAGACGACCCCAACACCATTCAACCAACACCTACGTCCATACAACAATTTCTCCACGCAATTAAACCTCCTCAACTTTCCTCAAACCAACTTGACGACATATCAGCTCCGATCACTCCCACTGAAATAGAATCCACCATTAAAACACTTCTTCTTAACAAGTCTCCAGGAAATGACGGTTATATAAACGAGTACTACAAACAATTTGCCCCTAACCTATCGCCATATCTGACTAGACTCTTCAACCATGCGGCCACTACTGGCACATTCCCCAAGGACATGCTACAATCGACAATAACCACAATAACAAAACCTGGCAAAGATCCACAGTTTGTCCAAAATTATAGACCAATTTTCATACTCAACACAGATGTCAAACTCTATTCAAAAATTATAGCACGCAGACTACTCCCCTATCTCCCCACTTTGATACACCCAGACCAAGTAGGATTCATACCAGGCCGCCAGGCACCTGACGATACTAGAAGACTCATATCCCTCATCCATCACTTAGAACACACCAAACAACCCTCATTGCTTTTATCAATGGACGCTGAAAAAGCATTCGACCGTATACACTGGTTATTCTTGCACATGACCTTACAGAAATTTGGCATCACAGGTTGGATGTTAACAGCCATTTTAGCACTGTATTCCTTCCCATCAGCCAGAGTATTAACGGATGGAACACTATCAGACCCCTTTGATATTACCAATGGTACCAGACAAGGTTGCACCCTGTCTCCGGTCATATTAGCATTGCTTGGAAAGATCTTTTATCCACAGATTACGCAGACTCCAAACAACTCCAGACCCCACTCAACATATTACATTCCATTACACCCTCCCTAGATCTAACCCAGTGGGAAAAACGAAACATACATCATATAGCAGATCTTTACAAAAATCACATCTTGCACTCACTGCATTATCTTCAAGCCACATATAATCTCCCTGCCGCTGAATACTTCCCCTACCTATGAATCATACACTGCATCCAAGCAAACAACATACCCCATAACATAAGAATCCCGGCTACGGCCTACACTTATTTCTCCAGACTGCATTACCCAAGTAAAGGCATTTCTACCTTCTACAAATATTTAACAGACCTGCAATTCACTTTAAAATCTACCTCTTTATCCAATTGGGAAAAAACCTTAGCAGAAACCATTCCAACTCACGCATGGACTACCGCATTTAAATCCACCTACAAATTCTCTCACTGCAACTCACATTGGGAATCCTACTTGAAAATATTTCATCAGTGGTACCTAACCCCTACCAAACTAGCCATTTTCTACCCAAATCATCCCCCTTCTTGCTGGCGACAATGCGGGGACATAGGCTCCACTCTTCACATACTTGCAAATCTATTAAATCTTTTTAGAATAGTATATTCCGACTAATAACCGAAGTTTCCAAAATAACGACAACTCCCAATCTGGCACTTGCACTCTTACACATCGGGATTAACAATTTCCCTTGTACCTCCCGTACCATCATTGTCCACATACTTTTTGCAGCTAAACTAAATATAACCCGATTATGGAATACAACCTCAGCTCCTTCCCTTCAATCGCTAATATCAGATCTCAACTTCCAATGCGAAATGGAAAATTACTGGCCATTAATAACTCCTTATGGTTCAACTGGTTACAAAACTCTAACTGCTCCGTAAACCCCTGATACCTTACAATCAATCGCTCTACTTATCCACGTCAGAATGGTACTCCTTCCCTATTTTACCTCAAGTTCTCCCCCCCCACTACCCTCCCCCTATTATTCTCCCCCTGTTTATTACCCCCTTACTACTCACTACTTCTCCTCACGGTTCAGTCCACCCCTAACAAACCTCTGATGTCTATGCAGTAACTTTATATCCAACCCTAGCCAAAAGGTGGGGTAACATTTTAATACAGCTGTATTGTATGTTTACATTTATACTGAATCAACTGTTTTCTCCCTGTTTAACTTTTTAAAAACTATCAATAAAAATTATTGAAATTAAAAGTAAGCTCTATTTGTGGGGAAATATTTTTTTTAAAAATTAATTCATGTACAGTATTGCATGACTGCTCAATTGTCAGTTAACGTAATGCATCACTGTATCACAAAAAATGTCCTGGTCATGAAGGGAGATAAATTTTCTGGAGGGGAAGTGGTTAAAATTAAAAAGTAACTTTGAATTTTGAAATGATTTGCATAGGTGAAACTTTCTTAAAGTGCTCACTTAACATCTGAAAGTGCAAGTGATTGAATTAATAGTAGCAATAACAACTCTAAATAACTACTCAAAACTGATTAATATGAGATGATGATGTAGTAATTAATGTGGAATGCAGAAATACTGGGACATGTTATTGCCAGAAATGCAAATTACTTCATCTCATTAGTTGTTTTTTTTTGTAAATCCTCATCTCTCTTTCCCACTGTCCAGTACATTCAATCTGCAGATGAGATATGTTGCATCTAAAAATAGCAGCTTATTTTTAAAGGACCAGCAAACATAAAATACAAAAAGCCTTACACCTCAATTTGGGATATCACTTGCTGCATGCAAAGACTGATAGCATTATTATTTTATTTGATGATAAAGCTTCATCCATCATTATGGGAATGTTTAAGGAATTATTAATGATTTAAATACTAGATTCACAAACCTTTTCTACTGGGGAACATAAAATATAGGCTTTAAGGAAAGATTGTATTTAGAGTACACATATACTTACTACAGTACTTCTTCTTAAAAACATGTATTATGCTCAGTAGTACCACCTGTGTGGAGTGCAGTTTTTGTACTCACTAAAGCGCCTTTCACACAGACACTCCATTTGTCCATTTTTTGTCCATCCATTGAAGTATGAAAAACGGACATCAATGCATCTCTATGGAAAAACGGATGTAAACCCATGATTATCCATTTACATCCGCATCTCTCAACAGCCATTTTTTGAAACAGATTCTGTTGAAAAAATGGAATGAACAAAAAACGGTTGTAAACAGGAAGCATTCCATTTTTGTATCTGTTTCTGCATTGGTAGTGGATGTAAAAAACTGATGTAAACGGAATCGTTTCTTTGAACAAATGTGACTGAATCGATGAAACAAATGTAACGCACTTGTGAAAGGACCCTTGGAGCTACAAGCGCTGCTTTGATCTTCAGCAGCCAACAGTTTTGGTTGTGTTGGATGTCTGCCTCATCCTGATGTATGATGTGGTTCCACCTATCCTCCCACTACATTAACCACTTGCCTACCGGGCACTTATACCCCGCAGGAGAGCGTGTTCTGGGAGGAGGTCATATGACCTCCTCCCAGAACTGGCCGACCGCAGTGTAGCCATCATTGGGCTATCTGTGGTTGGCAAGTAGTTAATAGTGTGTGCTTGAAGCTCTGCATGAACAAATGGTAAAATAGCATCTGAGAGGACTCACGGCATGCAAAGGAGTTATACCATGCAGAGGGCAGACAGAAAGATCAAACGTTCCTGAAAATATATGTATCCTAATGTAAGTGTCCCTTTAAGATCCTTTTTTACTTTTATTTGCTATACATAAAAAAATTGTATTACGGATTTCAGCATGTTGCAGGAGCATTGTGGAACCTTTTTTTTCAACTGTTCTATTTTAAATGAAAAAAATGCCCCATTCTCTCAAGAAAAACATTCAAGCACACAAGGAGGGATAATTGTCCGTTCACATGCCACGTTGTGCACTTGCATCATGAAGTTGTCTGTTTTTTCCGGTGTAGCAGCCATTTTAGAAAGTGGACTGCCTGAAGCACATTGTCAAGGCAAAGTAATGAGGTAATCTGGTGTTTCCCTTATTTGGGATGTAGCCAGCTGATTTTACAGCTGCATAGTTGATTGTATTGGCATCATATGTAAGGGAGCCACACCATTGGGGAGAGGGATATCCTGGTTTCACCTCTTTGTGAAAATGTGGTATTTTTACTGGATGACACTTGAAGTGAAGGTGTATATGGGTGGATCCTCGGAAGGCCCAGGTACTATAAGATGGATTGGTAGATTAGATCTCTTCCTCTCTATCCCTGACAGCACACATGTGAGGATACAGGTTGTCCAAATTGAGAACTTTGCAATGATTGGTAGGTAAAACAGGCCATACTGGTAATATATACTACTACTGATATGTGATGGTTTGCTAATCAGCCCTTTATGTGTTATGTTGACTTTGTAGAGGGGACAGAATACATCTAAGGGATACTTACTTGCCTTCAATATCGGACTATATCTTCCATATTGGCACATAGTCTGTGTTTCATCTAACTTCTCTCCTTCATCTGAGAACACATATAATGGTACTGGATGTCCAAATTGAGAACCTTATGATGATTGGTAGGTTAAACAGACCACACTGGTAAAATACACTATTATTAGTATGCAGTAGTTTGTTAATTGGCCCTTTTTTGTTGTGTTGACTTTGTAGAGGGAACAGAATACATCTAAGGGATATTTATTTACCTTCAATATTGGATTACATCTACTAACTTCCTTCCTTTGTCTGACGATGTGAGGAAATATATTATTGGGATATCTCAGATAATTGAACAACATCTTCAGTTCTTTATTTTCAAGGTACATCACGTCAGAGAGGAGGACCAGTAGGACATATAAGAACACACTCAAATAAGGCTGGTAGTGGTGAGCCACATGGTGTGACAGATCAAAAGCAGTTCCCAGGGGCAATTAAGGGCCCACCATCTCGGACCACGAATCCAGGTAAACAACACAAGCACACAGGTGGTAAAGTTTGCGATGGTTCAATGTATAACACAAATCAACTTTCTGGGTCTGAAGACCCTCATAAATTTCAGCACACAGAAGAGGATTTTTTAGTGCACATCATACATTGCTACCTTTTCTAGATGTGACAATTAGTAAAGACTTAGATGGCAGCATTTCCACTAACCTTTATAGAAAGGACACTGTGGGGAATTATTTTTTGCATGCTGAGAGTGCACCGACCGAACCATGAGGCAAAAAGTATCCCTGGGTCAATATGTACAATTACGTAGAAATTGCTCAAATGAGTCAGATTTTGAAAAACAAGCCCTGCTTCTGAGAGCTAGATTTCTTAGACATGGATACACTAAGAAGTCTCTCAAAGGAGCATACTATAGAGCCAGAACCAGTCCTCATGAACTTCTTTTATTTCAGGGTGAAGTGAACATACACAAGATAAAGTGAAAATCAAATCCATTATACAGTTTAATACCCAAAGCGATGAGGTTAGAGCCATTATGCAGAAACACTGGCACATTATAAGAGATGACAGGGTCACAATTGACATTTAAATGCGGACAATCCCTTAGAAACATTCTGGTACAAAGCCACTTTGATAGAATGAAAGATCAAGACTCATGTGGAAGGCAACCTAGAGGGACTTTTAATGTGGTAATTGTGCCTTTTGTAGGTATATACATGTGACTAAGGACATGATGTTACCAAGATCTATCAGATTATTTTCTAAACACTTTGATATCTGTGATACAGTAGGGGTGGTATACCTGTTAACATGTGACTGCGATGCCTTCTATGTGCCTAAAACATACAGGACATTTTGGAAACGCATTAAAGAGCATGTGGCAGATGTCAGAGTTGGAAATTTAGAGAGCCCAATAGGGCTACACTTTGCTGAATGACATGCATATAAACTAGACTTTCTACAGTTGTTTTGATCTGGAGAGAATACACCCCAACATTTGTGGAGGTGATTTTGACCAGCAAATATTGCAAATGGAGGCGGAGTGGATTTACACTTTGGGTGCTTCGACCCTTCCTGGATTAAATGACTCTATCAGCTTTGCTCCATTGCTGACAGAGACTTGATTGGCTGAGCTCAGCCAATTGTGTCCATGTTTTTCCCTTCATGGGTATAAAATGAATCTGTAAGAGGTATTGAGAGCTTGTTATTTTGCTTTCAAGCTTGGAATTCAATTTAGACTGTAAGCCCTGAGGGTTTTGGGAAATGGAAATCAACATCAATAAATAATTTATATATTTTTTTAGAGGGGTTGTTTTGTTTTATTTTGTTTTGTTTTTTATTATTCATTTTTTTCTTAGTTATTTCACACTGTGTTTATTTACTTATTTTTGGTATAGTATACAGTGTCAGCAACATTCTCCTGAAGAAGTCAGTGTTGGAAAAATATGTTGAGAATAGCTTATGTAAGCTGCTAAGGAAGACATACTAATAGACTATACATTGTAACAAAGAAATATGCAGTACTTTATGTGATTTCTTATGAAGAATTCAATAAACATGTGTGTAATATTTAGTACCTAGAAGTGATAGACCGATCATATGCCACATCCATAATCATCAGAAATATATAGCAAATACAAATTTTATTTATTCAACAATTTTTTTAATAAAATTACCAAAAATAGATTAAAGTATAAAAACAGAATTGCTCAATATTGATTTAGACACTTCCTACTGCTGACTCACTCTACGAAAAGGTGCTAGTGAATGTATCAAGATGTGTTATATTTTGTATACAGCATTAATTCAAGGTTTTGAGTCCTCATAGCTCAGTGCATTTCTCTTATGCTTCCTCAAGACACATGAGAATTCAGCAGAGGTTACTATATAAAAAACAAAGAAGAATATATAGAGAATTCATAGATAATATGCATAGAATGAATATATACAAAACTGAAAATGTTCAATATTGTATCCATAGCTAAATCTATAAGTTAAACAGCACCTTATTTGGGCATGTGTCCATAACATGGGTGGTCCCCTTGGGCGGACACTGGAGCACATAGGAGGGTAGGAAGCCGGTCATTAGTAGTAAAACTTGTTCTATAACATGAAAATGCATGTTCAAGTGCTGTATAATATACAATATATCATACTTTAGAGCATAATACATCTAACGCATGTACCTGATACATCACTACAGCCAATGGGGCCAATTCATCCACACCTTGATACATAAAAGAGGTGATAACAACTGCCATGCACCTCAGCACAGCCATCTAAGTAAGCAAAAAACAGAGCAAAAGTCCATCAAGGTCTTCACTGCTATAGTAATTAGTATACTCAAAGAGACACACAAACCTGGCATTCTTAGTACTTTTACACTGTTTGCTGACCCCTAATGAACCGAACTGGTCTGTAATTGTATTGAAGCACAGCCCCTTAAAAAAATCAAAGAAAAGTATAGGAATGACAGAGGCACCTCTTAAAGAGCCATCTAGTCTGTAGCTAATTTCTATACATTACCCAAAATACCAAAAGGCATACGTATTATAATGTGTGCAGACTCCTAGTTATTAGATATATCATGGGAGGAAAAAGGAAAAGGACACCGCAAATTCCAATCCATCCAGCATTTGCATGCTAGGGGACACAATAAAATTCAGTATTAGCATTATATATAGAACCAGGCACTCACTACATAATGTGTAATGCTGGAACCGCTAGCTACTTTCAAGCCACCAACATAGCCAATAGTAAACCCATGCATGTTTCTCTACTCACTCTCATACAGTCCATAAAATGGTCTCCAACCTACATATAAGTGCCCATATCTCACCATGTGATGCAATGACACGTGAAAGCCAGTACCATGTCAGACTTCCCTAAACAGATGTCTGGCATTCTGCTCCTTATATGTGCCACCACTGCCAGGTGCACGTCCGCAAGCCACACATCGGCATGGCCGGTGACGTCATCTGATGGCATAGCTTACACTGCTGGGTATGTGCCCTGTTTTTATACTATTATCTATTTTTGGTGATTTTTTTACAATTTCTTTTTGTAAATAAATAAAATTTGTATTTGTTTTATATATGTGTGTGTGTGTTCCCTTTCAATGCCAGTAAAGTTCAACATTTGTTTTTTGCTATACATATATAATACTTGGTACCTTAAAAGTCTCATTTGTCTTGTCAGTTTAGTATTTAGGATGCGGTGATGATATCTTCCTCCGACCCCCATAATAAAATTGTTACCACAATCTTTGGTTATGCTACAATTTCTCTGCTTTCAAAAAACATATAATGTTCTGCTGGTTTTAAGTAATTTTTATGGCCAAAATGTATTTTTATATGTGTGAAAAAATAAAAAAAAATGGTATAGAGCTGTAGTGGTTAATTTTTTTATGGTCTTTTATTATAATTGTTTTACATTTTGATGTGGTCAGAAGCAACAGCAGCAATGTAAAGTTGTTGATGACACCATAAAATCTATCCACAAGTCCACAATAGCACCACAGTTTCTAGTCCACCCAAGTATCACAAGCCCTATCTAAACAACATGTCTGGGAGGCCCAAAGGAAGGGACAGTAGCAGTTCCTGTACAGCTATTGAGGACTGAGCAGCATCCATATTCACAGGACAAGGTAGTGGTCTGTGTGTAGCATCAAGAGACAGTTCACGTGTGACTTTTTTTTCTGGCGTGCGGTACACCCAGAGTTACAATGTTGCCCTGACCTTATGAAACAATGTTTTTTATGCAATATGTAATGCTATTGTCACAATAAACATGTGAAATGCTTTTAGTTGAAGTGCTGGTAACTTTGCATATCTGCACCTATACACCATATATACATCTACAGTTGCAAGAAAAAGTATGTGAGCCCCTTGGGATTACGTGGAGTTTTGCATGAATTGGGCATAAAATGTGCTCTGAACGTCATCTAAGTCACAACAATAGAAGAACACAGTCTGCTGAACATAATACTACACAAACATTAGATGTTGCCATGGTTTAATTGCACATAACATGTAAACATTCACAGTGCAGGGAGGAAAAAGTATGTGAGGCCCTAGCTTAATGACTTCTCCCAGAGCTAACTGGAGCCAGGAGTGAGCCAACCTTGACCCCAATCAGTGTAATGATATTGGATGTGTTGCTGACAGCTGTCCTGCCCTTAAAAACACACACCTGTTTTGGGTTTACTGGTTTCAAGAAGCACTGTCTGATGTGAACCATGCCTCGCAGAAAAGAGCTCTCAGAAGACCTACGATCAAGAATTGTTGACTTGCATGAAGCTGGAAACGGTTACAAAACTATCTCCAAAAGCCTTGATGTTCATATGTCCACGGTAAGACAGACTGTCTACAAATGGAGAAAGTTTAGCACTGTTGCTACTCTCCCTAGGCGTGGTCGTCCTGTAAAAATGACTGCAAGAGCACCTAATTATGGAATATACCCCTTGCACTTATATCTAAATGTTTGTCTTATGTCTTTTCTGTTTGTATTTTGTAATATGTTAGAGTTTTCTTAATAATGTTTCTTTTATGTAACTATATAGATTGTTTTTGTTAGTTTTAGACCTTCATACTAATTACCAATACATTTCTGTTGTTGTGTTTAACCTTCTACTTCCGGGTAAGAACTCTTAATTTATCAAATCATATCAGAGAAATATTACATTTCATAATCTATAGATTTGGTCAACAATACATTTAGGCCAAAATGTATTCTGCTACATATTTTGGTAAAATAATCCCAATAAGTGCATATTGTTTGGTTTGTTCAAAAGTTCTAGTTTCTACAAATGGCGGTATATATACTGGAATTTTGTTTGTTTTTTAATACTAGTAATGGCGGTGATCAGCATTTTATATCAGGACTGCGATATTGCAACGGACAGTCTGACACTAACTGACACTTTGTGGGAACCAATGACACTAATACAGTGATCAGTGCTAAAATTATACACTGTCACTGTATTAATGAAAATGGCATGGAAGGGGTTAAACATCTAGGGTGATTAGAGGATTAATTGTGTGCCTAGCCAGTGATTTTGTGTTTGCCTAGTAAAAACAACACATAGTAATCTACTAGATTCTATTCCCTGAGTAAAATCTAACAGATTGCCGCTGACAGAACACAGCTCTGCCTTGTTTACATAGGCAGAGCTGTGTCCTGTCAGTGTCCTTGGTGATCAAGGGGTGCTGGCACCTGTTGACCAACTTCTGCTGTGTTCAATCTGTGTTCAATATGGTGGAAGTGCAAAATCATGTTTATATACATTATTTTGCACAGAACATTCACCCCGTAGCAGTAAATCTGCTATAGGGTAGACTTAAAGTGGTTAGAAAGATGCCAAGAGGGTCGCACTTGAAAGAATAACCCTAACCAATGGTAATGTGGTCAAACATATCCAAGTGATAATAGAGCTAAAGATCAGCTAACTGGGAAACCCAGTTTGCCTAGGAGTTAATGAAGAAGAAGGATAGAGAAGAAGAAGAGAGAAGGGGGGAATACAAATGGACAAGAGGGGAAGGGATCAGAATCCTGAGGGTGTGCTGGGCAGAGGTATTGAAATGGTGACATGATGTCAAAAAAATAGAAAGTATTCAGCTCAGGAGCAATAGCATGGTGTTGAAGTGAGGGAGAAGATAGTGACCTACTACTGATCTATTCATAGTTTCCCGATTTTTGCACATTTTGTGACTCATAAAACTGACTCGACTTTACCCTGGACCATAGCTTGCATCACCCTGATTTTAGTTATGACTTGGTTGAGTGAGGAGAATTTCCATGCACTTGCTATAGTTGTTTGGTGGCTGTTGTCACCTGCATAAATAAATGAACCACTTCAATACCAAGCACTTTTACCCCCTTCTTGCCCAGGCCAATTTTCAGCTTTCAGCACTCTCACATTCTGATGGACAATTGCTCAAACACACAATGCTGTACCCAAACTAAATTTTTATCATGTTGTTTGTTCACACAACTAGCCACTGGGCTTTTTATTTTTTTCTAAATTAATGAAAAAAGACTGAAAATTTTGAAAAAAACCACACATTTTTCTTTTATAAAATTTTGCAAATAAATAATTGTTCTTCATAAATTTAGGCCAAGATGTATTCTGCTACATTTCTTTTGTGAAAAGAAAACCTGTATTTATTATTTAGACTTTAGGAAAATTATAGAGTCCACAAACTATGGTATATATCTGAAAATTGATCAATCTTGAAGTACTGATGGCCAATTTAATTTCTTGAGGCCCAAAAATGTCAGGAAAGAAAAGATTTTCACCAAATGACCCCTTTTGCAAAGTAGATAGTCTGAGGTATTTAGTAAGAGTCAATTAAAAAAACATTTTTTCACAATTTATTTTTTTACATACTGTTACCAGTGCAGTACAACATCATCATATCACTACTGTAGTGTGGCAGTGATCAGGGACACAGACTTTATTTTTATAAAATTCTTTTTTTCATAATACACTATGACCAGCGTAGTATGTTACCATAGTAACATTATACTATTTTGGGGAAGTGATCAGTTTTTTTTCTTACATATTCAGGTTTTTTTTGTTGTGATTAACTGTGATTGGTCACAGCTAATCACATGACATGGATGGGCTGTGATTGGCCCAGTCTGTACATGTGCTTACTGACCACTCAACTGCTAGTGACACAATTATATACAATGGATGGCATCAAAGGAAGCCATCCAGGTCACATGGTACTGGCAACGGACCAGTACACAGATCTGTCATCAGCCATGTCAAAGGTAAACAGCTGGTGAAAGATCTTGCCACAGAGTGGCCCCGCAGGCACAAGCGAAGCGGGTTTCGGAAAGGATGTCATATGTTGCCCACGTGGATCGATGAGAGTCCTACACGGCTGTCATTCTGCTACTGGCCAGGCAAGAACAGGTTAAACTGGGTCCTAGTAATATCCTCTGACCTGTGATTCAAAAGGACCACAAGTGGATCAGTGGCGATTGGCTTTAAAAGCAATGTAGAAAGAATCTTGAAATTTCTATTCAAAATGAGCTAGCTATAGGGCAGGACACCAAACATGGAGGTGAGCGCTTGAACCTCCACAACCGCAAAAACAATCCAGTGAGTAGGAGGAGACAAACTTAGATATTCTGGCAGGGACCAGGTACAAGTCTTAACTTTATAGTTTGCCTCCAGAGACATAATAGTTTGTATAATAAATTCATAAAGATTCATTAGGTGGAGTCACACTTTAGAGCTTGTTTATTCTAGTGGAATCTTGATCTTTGATGAGCTGTAGCATGAGCTTTAGCTGAATTCTATTGATCCCTACTGGTGTGGCTTTTAGTTCCTCATCCTTAAGGGGCAATACTGTGAAAATCTTCCAGCATTTACCTTGAACTTGAATTGACCTCTTATATCCTGAGGTATTTTCGTTTGGTAGGAGGCTAATATTTCATTTATTGGTGGTGGAATCACAAATAATCAAAAAAAATCATAAACAGTGTTGTGCTTCACTAACAATTACAATAAAGAGTGAAGAAAAGTTTTTGAAACAAATAAAATAAAATTAAATACAGTTCAACAACAAATTATATGTGATAATGCAATCACACTGCTGCATAAATGTCCTTAATCAATCCGTGACTTTGACATTCATTCCAGTGATATGATAAGAAACGATTTGCGTGCAATCCACCAATCATAAAATTGTGTACACCTTCCACGACTGTTCTCTCACCTGGAGATGGATGGGATTATCCCTCTTCACTGTTAGGGGTCTCCTTACTTCCTTAGGACTCTTCCTCTCAGGGGGAAGCCACATGACCCAGTGGCGTAACACGTACAGGAGGGGCTCTGACGTCCTGACGCTTAAAGGCAACACACAGCAAGCATACTGCAGTTTTCAAAAGCACACTGTGTATTCATTTTTCAATGTTTTAAAGCGATTTTAACTTGTGTTACATGTAAGTGCACTACTTTATTTAATAAATGTTTTAAAAAGAAGATAAGGCACTGTGCTTTATTACTCTTTATGGCACCTTTACCTATGGAGGAATAGTCCTAAGGAAGTAAGGAGACCTCTAACTATGAAGAGGGATAATCCCATTAATCTCCAAGTCCAATTAAAGGGGCACAAGCCTTATATGATCTCACTTAATAGTTTGGTCATATATGCCAGGTAAGAGCACAGCCGGTGAAGGTGTACACAATTTTTTGATTGGTGGATTGCACGCAAATCATTTATCACATCACTAGAAGGAATGTCAAAGTCACGGATTGATTAAGGATATTTATGCAGCATAAGTGTGATTGCATTATTACATACAGTTTGTTGTTGGACTGTATTTAATTTAATTTTATTTTATTCAAAAACTTTTCTTCACTCTTTATTGTAATTGTTAGTGGAGCGCCACACTGTTTGATTTTTTGGTTCACCATGACACATTGTATGAGTATGTGTAGAGTGTAGGTGACCCACTTATTTCAATTTCATTCATATTTCAATTGCTTTAATTTTTATTTATATTACCATTATTCACAATATAGATTTAATATATTAAGAATACTTTTTATACCATAGTAGCTCACAAGATCCCACATTTTAGTTCTGGAATCACAAACCTGGAAGAAGTTCTTACATCTTTGAATCACAATCATATTGAATGTTTTATGAACGTATTAACATGTTTTTGCACTTATGGGTGATATACATGTTTAATGTGCTTAAAGGTCTAGTGCATTTTCGTATTTAAATGTTTCACAATTGAATTGGAAATCTGCTGACGATCAGCACCTCAATATGTACCCAAATAGCTGTTTCACTTATCGAATGGTATTTTGTAACTTGAGCTATTTAAGCAGCATAAAGTTGGGATCTGAAAGTTCCCCAGACAGACACTATAAACCTATGCTGAAGAAAACGGAGATTGTAAGCCCGAACAGTGGCAGGTATTATTCAAGAGAGGTACAGGATTTTGGGCAGTATACTAATTTTGACCATGGGTATCCTTCCTCACCAAGTGATTGGTAAAGAGGACCATATTTTGTAGATTTACTGTCTTACCACAAACACCCTAAACCAACTTTCTATGAATCTGTGTTGTTTCCTCCACTCTCTTGATTAACCACTATCTGCCCACCCACTCGCAAGCTACTACGGCAGAGCAGCAGCTAAAGGCAAAGCGACATACCCGTATGTCGCTCTGGCTGTACTGACACAGGGGGGCTCTGCATGCCTCGTGACTGCTGTGTATGTGGGCATGTTGCTCAAATACCAAGCAATCCACATGCTTACCTTTAAAACAACACCCCTTCTACCCTTCTAGGATTGACCAGAAGCCAGTGGCTGCACACAGAGGTAAAATCTGGCAATGGAACCTGGAACATTTGAGTGGGATGTTTACCTCCTCCCCATCCTTTCATGGGGCCACTCCTCTCACCAAGGTCAAGGTTTCAAGGGAAAATTAAAAGTCTTCTGTACCAGAAGAGGTGCTAAAACACCAGAAACTGGGCTCCAGGACCTTTCTTTAGGACCAAAACTCTTCAATTCAATTAGGAGTGTTTGGAGTCTAAGATTTGGCAGACCCCATATTCTTGGGATGGATTGGCAGAGGGAACAGCCAAGGATGAAGGGCAAGAAAGCTTGTTCGTGACTAACATTTTGAGGAGAGACACATGAAAGTAGTTAGGACTTTTGAAATGTGGAAACAAACAGAACTTGTAACAAATTGGGTTGACTTTCGTTGTGATAACACAAAGTCTGATGTAATGTGGGGCAAATTGTATAGATGGAACTTTAAGTCAGATTTTTTTTTTCCTGCAAGCAAAACCTTGTGCCTGGGTTGAAAAACTAAAGCCTTACACTGATACTAATCTGTAAATCTTTTGTGCCTAGCAGCAGAAAACTTAAGCTGACTCTAGACTTGGAATTAAATTTGATTCATATTTCTCTGTAAAGCCTCTAGGGTAGAAACTTTTGGAGCACAGGGCATCAGTAAGACAATATGTGGATGTTTACCATAGATTATAAAAAATGGAAACTATTGAGTTTGAGATGATTATTATGGGAGAACTCTGTCCACAGCTAAAGGCCAACCCAGTTGTCCTGATGGGTGGACACAAAAGATTGAAGGAATTATTCAAGACACTAATTTGCTCTTTGAATCTCAAAACAAAGGTTCTATGGATTGCTGGGTGTTCAGAAAATTTGGAATCATGAGCCTAGTATAGAGGTCTGGTACATAGCTCTGTGGATACACAGGTTTTGACTGGAGGAATGGTTGAGTCTCAGAAGAAAGTGTGGGCCAGGACAGGTGGAATGATAAATTCTGTCTCAGTGGAAGTTTTAGAATTATGCGTGTCAAATGAGCATAAAATTGCATCCACATGAAAACTTGCTATCCCTAGTTTAACAGTAATGACAAAATCAAACTAGGAAAAAAAAATAGGGATCAATGGGCCTGCCTTATATTCAAGTGACTTGCAGACTGAAAGTATTGCAAGTTTTTATAATCTTATAATGTAAATTGTGACCTGATGAGGTGAAATTTCCAAGAGGTAATGCCATCTTCAAGGGTCAGTTTCATAGCTAGTAATTCTTGATCTCTGATGGAGTAGATTTTCTCTGCTGGGGATTATTTTTTTGAGAAAAAGGCACACAGGCATCTAGCTCCACTAAGAGACAGGAAAAGGACTGCTCCAAATCCTACAGAGGAAGTATCAATTTCAATGGAGAAAGGTTTGGTAATGTTTGGTCTCAAGAGAGCACGGCCAAAAAAGCAGGTTTGTGTTAGATTGTGAAATGTTTCTACTGCTTTGGGACACCAGTTCTTGGGATAAACATGTTCCGAATAAAGGGTGTTATTGGTACCATGAGCATAAAGTAATGGTGAATAAACTGCAGATAGTATTTGGTGAAGCCCAAGAAGTGCTGGGTAGACATGAAACCACTAGGAAAAGGACACTAGGTAATAGAAGCAACCTTTTCAGGATCCGTGCAGAGTCCATCCTTGGGAAACATATAGTCCAAGGGTGGTACTTGTGGGAATTCAGAGACACTTTTCCACTTTAGCATAGAGCCCATTGTCCTTAAGATGCTGTAGGGTGGTAAAACATGTTGTTTATGAGCAGAGAGATCTGAAAAAAAAAATGTGAATGCCATACAAATAGACAACCACATAGATATAAAGAAGGTCCAAAAAGATCTCATTCAAAAATGCAGTAATACTGCAGCAGTGTGCTGTAAAGGCCAAAGGACATTACAAGGTATTTGTAGTAGCTGTCCCTAGTATTGAATAGTTTTCCAGTTATCACCTTCCTTTATGTCAATCAGATTGTAAGCTCCCTGTAAATACACTTTTATTAAGATTTGAGCCCCATGGAGACTGTCAAACAATTCAGAAATGAGAGGCAATGAATATTGGTTCTTTATCATGATGCTGTTCAGGCCTAAGTCTAAGCAGGGGCAAAGTGAGCCATCTTTCTTCTCAATGAATAAGAACCCACTCCAGAGGGGGGTACTGAATTTTCAGATAAATCCCTTTTCAAGGTTTTCTGCAACATATTCAGGTATGGCCTTGGTTTTGGGAAGGATGAAAGGGTATACCCAACCTTTAGGGATATTGGTACCAGGAATTAAATCTATGGCACAGTCATAGGGCATGTGGGGTGGAGGCTGATCTGCCTTATGAAGCTTTTACTTTGCTTCTGTTAACATCTGAAAAATCAGAATACTGAGCAGGAATGAGATGGGAAGTCTCAGAAGATGCCAAAATAAATAGTTTAAGAGGAGTCATCTTGGCAAGGCTTCTGGTGTGAATGGACCCAAAGTCAAAAAGTGGGAGGAGGTCCAATAGAACACTAAGGAATGCTGTTGAAGCTATGGGAGATCCAGGAAAAGCTTAGAGGAGGCTTCAGGTAACATCAGGAAAGAAATGGTCTCAGGAAGTAAACCCATAGACATCTGAACAGGAGTAGTATGGGACCACATTTGTTAGGAAGAAAGGATTGTTTATTGATAGCTGAAACTTGCAGGATCTGAGGAATAGGTTCAAGTGTACAAGCAAGTTTCTGTACAGTAGAGACTGAGACAAAGTTGCCAGCTGCAATGGAATCAATAAAAGCTTCCCCTATGGCAATGGAAGTAGGGAAATGCAGCTGAATAGGTATAGATGAGCATGGAGAAGATGGGTGAGGAGAATGCTCTAATGTGCCCCACTTCAAAGCACACTAGACTTGAAAGTTTCCTGGCAGCTGTGGGCATTGTTTCAAAACATGTACTTTTTGGTTAAAATAGAAGCAGAGTCACAGAAAGGCATCTGGTTCTTTCCTCCAGGGAAAGACAAGAATGGTCTAATTGCATTGGCTTCTCTTGGAGGACTTGTGACTTTATGTGAGTTAAAGGTCATGTGGATGCTGTTTTTGATCCCTAATAAATTGGATTGTTATTCTTACATCACTCTATTTTTTGGCATTCCCAGTCTGCTCCTCTTGGATAGAATTCCAGAAACTCCAGATTTCACTGTAAAATTTGGTGCTAAATGTGGCATGAAAGGCTGTTGCTCTTGGAAGTGGATATCAAAGCTACAATGAAGATGGTGGCAGGTGCAAGGAGGATGCCACCAAGGGCACTGGTTGCTGGGTAGGGGTTGGCAGAGATGGAGCTGGCTGTTCAGGAGCTGTGGAGGCTTGGATTTGATCCAGGTGATTGGTAACCGAATGTAGGTGACACAGAAACTGAACGTGGGTGGCTTTATAGGCAGACATTTTTTGTTAAATACCCTTAATTGTATTCACAGATTTGTGAGGAGCCTCAGACATGCTTGTTCAAGAAAACTGTCATAGTGTCAGGACTCATGTCAGGATTTGGATCACCTGCTGTTAGCACAGATGCTCCCAGAGCTGAAGGGCACAGATCTGATAGCCACCAGTGAGTGACTTTCCAGCAGACAAACAACCTCAGTAATTAGGCTTCAACTAATACTGGCAGCTGGGAAGGTATATAACACCTCCCTTTAGTTGTTATCTGTGCTTCAGTGTTTTGCCTGTTAGCCATATTTCTGCTTGCTGATTCTTGCCGTATACTGTACTTTGTATCCAGTACCCTGTAATCCCATCTCTGCTCCCCTTGTTCCCAGTCCCATTCCTACTTGTGCTCTGTTTACATCAGCTTCCCATCTTTGAATACACTGTATATAGTTAGGTTGATGATGTCACGTTTCACTTTTGCTTTGCTTATGGTCTGTTGTTGTTGGATTGGTGTTGTGTACATTAATAAAACTTATTCCAGTCTGATTTCAGTTACACTGATCTGGTAACCCCAGCTGCTGGATGCTTACATTTGGTATCCTTTACACATGGTTTGGGATCCTTTACACATGGATTGGGAACCCACTATTACTAGGTGTAGAGAGGCTGACCAAAATTTGTAGCAGGGTGCAGTAGCCACAGCGAGAACACAGAGGACTTGGCTGAGCAAGTGGCCTGACAAGAGCTAAAGCGCAGTGTCTAAGATACAGCCTGGTCTTCACCAGAGTTCCCGAAGGTAGAGATGTTGTGCTGCAGCCAATGTCCCGGCTGCAGTCCTCCAACTAACCCAAGCAGGCCACTACTAAGAGTTGGTGATATTCTCTCACAGCAATGGGGTACTGACTACATGGGGAAATAAGCAGAAATAAATGACAATGCACTGAGACACTGGAATAAACAAAGACAGGAAATGCTGGAGGCATTGACATATACACAGAAAAACAGACTGAAGCAGACTAACAGGAGCTAACTGAACTACAGTGGGAGAATAGAGAGACAGGGCCTACAAAAGAATGCACTTGATAACTAGGAAACAGGAGAAGGAACATGAGGGTGACAGGCACATCCTGAAAGCACAGGGAACACAGAGGAAATCCACATGCTAACCATTAAAAAAAGTGCTCCTTCTAGGACTGGCCAAAAGGCAAAGGCTGCATTCAGAGGGAAAAAACCTGACACTGGAACCTGGAACACACAAGTGTAACACTTAGCTTAAAAGAAGTACATATTGCCCAATAAATTAGTTCTATTTTTCTTGCTTCTGGCTCTGGAAACATTTTCTCTAATTTAGCTACATAAAACACCAGCCAAGTCTCTCTGTGGCCCAGTGAAAACTGATGTGCAGTGTTCATAAAATATTTTTGGCTCTTGACTTTGACATAGTAAACTGTTTTTTGTTTCAGAATAACATGACTCATCATTTCCTCTACATAGTGGCCAAGCACAAATGCCTGCATAAAGTGCAGGCAATTTATGCAATATTTATGGCTGTGTTCTTTGAAATAACATACTAAGTTATTTCTTGAAAGAAAATTGACTTATCTATTCCTTTTACATTGATGCCCTGGGCTCTAATTAAACTGCTTACATATTCTTCAGCCAGTGTTACTTCTATTTGGTTGTCTCTTAAACATGGCACTGTAATTTTTTATAGTTCACCTGAATATCTGCCTCATCTTTGGAACTTGTGTCTGTGGTCTTGAGGTGTTTTGGTGCACTCAGGGTTGTACACAATTCATTGTGGTACTAAAAAGAAGATCATCAGCTATGCTATGTGACTTGTTCTGACACTGCTTGGCAGTTTGTATAAAGTTAGAAGTGTTAGCTTCCAAAACGTAAATATGGTCTATCAATGCTATACCACACAACTATTGTCTTTGAAAAAACAACATAATAAGGTTTTTTGCAATTGTTTTTTAATTAACCATATTGGGTTGCAGCTTCTGTATGTAAGCTAGTGAAAAATGTGATGCTACATTATCCGGGCTGTTTTACTAAAACTGAAGAGTGCAAAACCTTTTGTAGCTGTGCATGGTAGCCGATTAGCTTCTAAGTTCCGATTAGCTTCTAAGTTCCGATTGTTCATTTAAGCATTGACAAAAAAACCTGAAAGCTGATTGGATACTATGCAGAACTGCATCAGGCTTTGCACTCTCCAGTTTTAGTAAATCGACCCCACCATGTCACTGTTGCTGTCCCTGAAGTTAGGAATGTTCTTGGTGTCACGATCGCGGCATAAGACCCCAGACCTTCTCACCAAACTCGTGACCGAAGGACTAACCGATCTAGAACAGCGATGTGACGTGCGTAACAATGCCACACCCAGCTACCCCCTGCACAACGATTTTCCAGCTAATGGACCACAATCGATGTACCGGCAGCCTGGGCGATTGTTACTGGGTCAGGTTAATTACGCAATTAACCCCTCACACTGCCACCACCTCCTTTTTGTACAGAGAAAGAGGAAACTCGGCATTATCAGATATAACACTATAATAATTGAGATAATCGTCTGTATAAAACGGTTCGCAGGCAGGTTATACAGAGGTTTAAACAAACACAGTAGCGTTCTCTTTAGAGGCAGGAATTCGTAAATTGCAATAAAGCGCTATAGAAACAGTTCAACACTTTCAGAAGGAAAGATTTATTACTAAAAGGTCAAACGGGGGCAATAAAAATATTTACAGAAAAAGATGTACCCAACATATATATATACATATACAAAGAACCATAGCACAGCAAAGAGATATCAGAGAGAGGTGAAAGGGTTAAAGTACTTGCCAAAGTCCTGGGTTAGCAGATCCAAGTTTCAGAGCAGAAGGGTGCTTTGATCTCCCTATGTTACGATGGTCAATGAAAGAATTCTTCAACAACCCACTCTTAGGCCTGACAGCTTGTTTTGTAGTCCCCAGCAGGGGGTGGCTCTGAAGTCAAGGACCAATCTCCGCTTAGGGCGTGGACATATAGATGGATGCCTCAACTAGAGCAAAAATCTCCCGTAACTCATATTTTGGCCTATAACTTTCCATCTGCACCAGTGACATCCCACCCGCTGGTAGATTATTATGCAGAAAAGTCTGAGGATTGATTAGATATGAATTATGAAAGTGTACACTGAACGGTTCACAAGATCTATTTTTCTGCTTTCCTGTGTGTCCGAGACAAGGCGAGTGACCCATCAAACTGTTTGCCTGCTCATCGTCCATCTGACGATATGTCCGGTTTTTATGTAAGTCTCTCATATTCCAAGATATGAGACATAGGGGAAACATGGATTTTGAGATATGTTATCTGATTCTGTCATCTATGCTGAGTAGGTTTTATTAGGTTGGAATCTCTCTCAATCCTGAGAAAGCTTCCCTTATCTCTTCTGAGGTGTGAAATGGCACAGGTTCTCTGACAGCTAGGCCCCACCTCCCTGGCTCTTCCCTAGTTTTCGTCTCCAATTTCTAGTCTCTCTGTAGGTTTACTGTGCCAAACCTTCACTATTGTACTATATTATGTGCAGGGCAAAAGTAAATCAGGACCAGCTGCTGAGACTATGCTCTGTAAGACCCCTTTCACACTGGCATTCTGTTTTTTTCATCAGTTCAGTCACATTTTTTCCAAGAAAAATGGATCAATTCACATCAGTTTGACATCAGTTTGCATCAGTTCACATCAGATTTGCAATAGTTTACATCCGTTTTACATCCATTTTGCATTCATTTACATCTTGTTTTTATCCATTTTTCATCCATTTTTTCGTCCATTTACATCCATTTTTCATCCATTTAAATCAATTTTTCATCCATGTACATCCATTATTATCCATTTACATCTGTTTTTCATCCACTTTCATCTTTTTACATCTGCTTTTGATTCACTTACATCTGTTTTTGTCCGTTTACATCTGTTTTTCATGGGTGTCCATTTTTCATCTGTAAATGGACAGATAGAAAATGGAAATACGAAACGCCCATGTGAAAGGGGCCTAAAACCATAGACAGTATACACACACTCATTTTTATCCTCCACCATTTGCAAGGATTATTTGAACATTATTGGGTTTAAACAGGGCCTTAACCAACCACCCACCACAAAAACATACTATCCTTAATTTTGCTAATATATGTAATTCTCACTTCCAAAAAATTATGTTGGAATCAATTTGGTTGCTGAAGCTTCAAGCTGAAGTTTAGGGGTAGCTGGGGGTGGGGTGGGGTAGTTCCAGAGCTCAAGGGGTATAATTTACTTGTAGTAAAGCTGATCATCAGATCAAAGACAGGAATCCCCTCCTCCACTCACAGAGCATGTTGCATTCTCTGAAAAGAATGCAAAGAATTTGGGGGGGGATTGCAGAAAAGGAGGACATAGTTGGGGGTATGGACAAGATCTTCACACTCACAGCTAATCAGTTAACCCATGCAGCACCAAAAATCATCGCTGTGAAGAGGAACACAATCATTTAAGGCAAGATTTCTACAGGAAACATCAGCCTGTAAGATGTGGAATACACTTCTATACAGGTCAATTGTACCCAAGGGCGGACTGACAACTCATGGGGCCCCTGGGCAATAGGGTATCATGGGGCCCCTGTGTCCTTGCCCAAACTCAAAAAAGCCTATGAAAAAGGCACCAGGGGCATCTCATGGGGCCCCCTACTGACCCCGGGCCCTCGGGCAGTGCCCGAGTTTCCAAATGGTCAGTCCGCCCCTGATTGTACCCTTGGTGCTTTTTTTCACTAAACTTTAGCTTTAAATTATCTGTCAAGTGAATTTGGAGTGTATCACATATCCCCTATGCTGGAGGGCTTAGCAGCATATGGAAATTCCTTGTTAATGTTGAATTACTCTGTACTTCTTTTCTGCAAAGCAGCAATTGATAAACACTAGAAATTATTGTCTTCATTTTGTCGACACTTCTCTTTCCTCCAGTTTTTAGAATTCATTGTACATTTCACCAAACCTAGCTGCATACACCTGACTGGAATTGCATCATAATTTGTCTTTAACCATCAATGTTCAAAAAGTGCAAATCCATGCAGGTGATTTTGCAAGTGTTTTAATATACAATGATACGCATTCCTAGAACTTTCTTCAATGGCTATGAAAAGAACTAGACAGTTACATTGTGATTTACTCTTATTATTATGTATTCTGCGTATCACCAGAGAACAAGATGAAAGTACCTGTCTTCTTTTTCCATTCTTTGTGGAAGCTAAGTCTTGAACATCCCTGCTTAATCCATCCGCAGCACCGAAAAAACCTGCTTAGCATATACTGAGAGAGTCAAAGTACCACAACTGCATGTTTAAATGTTTAAAATACAAAGCCTTTAACTTTTCAAATTCCGCTATTAGTACCATTTTAATAGTCCTTATTAAAATTAGTTCAATTACAGCAAATTTCTGATCACAACAATGCATATGTTAAGCATATTACCTTAAAGATAAGCACTTTAAAATGATGCTGCGTATCTGATTTATTACTATCTATAAACAGCATTTGTTTTAATAATAAACATATAATACAGGGCGAAAGCGTTAGGCATAAAGGGATGCAGCGCAAGTTACCTGCTTTGTTGCTTGGTTTTCTGATCAAAACTTCAGGCTGCACAATTCAATAAGAGATGATTCACTGCTCTAACTCACTTCTGTGTGTAAATTTCAGCATGAGGGGGGTCGTGGCTTGGTGTGCAGTGGAGATGGCAGCAAGATAGAGGAGCTCCGCTCTACCCTCGGCTCTGCAGAGCATAACGACACAGCCAGCATTGCAGAATGGGCAAACTAACTCACCACACTCCGAGCTCATGATCCCACCACTCCTCGTCGGTCTCCGGTCCCCGTAGCATCACAGATATATTCAAGATGCAAGGCCAGCAACGGGACAGTGAAGGGCCGGACAAGATGGAACTACACAACCATGAGGATGCCCTCAGTAACTTCAGTGAGGACTCTCGATTGGCCTCAGAGGATGGATAAGGAACACAATCACTCCTGATCACCCGTTAACCTCATCTGACACGACAAAAATAGCGGCAGATATAAAAGGAACATTGAAGGTGGACATTTTGGCTCTGACAGAAACTATAGCCGGAGTTGGAAAGGCCGGTAATAGAAGGGACAGGGCCATTACTCGCTTGGAAAAAAGTTACATAGTCCCATTATGCTTACTTGATCACTAATAACCGCCATATGGAGGACTTGGATAATAGAGGACGGCAACACAATATAAGAGTCAGGGGGTACCACCGTGAGATATCATCTGTTGTCTCCCTAATTTTACTTTGAAAGAAGACATCATGGCAAAAGCCCTCCAAAACGATCTCATCACATTTAATGAGCATGAGGTGCACTTGTTTCAGGACCTTTCACCAATTACTCTGAACAACAGGAGAGCTCTGGACATACTGCGCTCTTAGAATATTCCTTATAAATGGCGATTTCCTTTCACCCTACAAGTCAATCACCAAGGGAAACAACATTTTCTATGAACTCCTGAAGATCTGTATCCATTCTGTGATGATTTACAGCTGCCCAGAATGGAGTTGCCAGAGTGGTACAAGGAATTTGACTCTCCTCATCAGCCAAACAGCTCACCCTCTACTTCTCACTCTACCCCTACCAAATCTCCTTTAAAGAAGGGGAAATTTAACAAAAAGAGCTCACAATGCTCCTTGGTGTTTCCCAAATCTACTAGAATGTTGGATAATGATTGATCACCTGTGATATGGTTATGAACATCACTGCTGGGGATTGTTAACTATTTATCTGTTATTACTTTATTATTGAGTTTGCAGGATCACTAGCATCACTGGTTGCCTTTCTTTTTGATACAGGCTATGTATGTTTACTGGTGCACTCACCGAAGGTACCCTCCCTGAGGGAACATGTTGGGGCCTTCCTCACTCCAGAGATATGGGGTGGGGATCTCTCCAACTTAGAAGACCATTGATAGCCCTTGTCAGTTGGCTTCATGAGGTATGTGCTAGATTGGTTGTACCTGCTAAGCTGCAATGTGCAACTCATGGATACACTTCAGTTAGATTAATGCAGATCAATTTCAGTTGCACTTTCTCCTTGGAGACATTGCGTGTTTATATAAGACAATGTGTCTTTGTGCAGAAAGGAAGGGCATTCTATGAACATGACATATTGTTGCTGGTCCTGGTGAGATAGCATATATCTTTCACCTATATGTGTGATGTTTTTGAAATCTTAGTATTGTGCCAGATGATTGACATTATCACAATATCTTACTTGTTGCTGGTTATGTGCTTGCTACTTATTTGATTAATTATCCCTATATTTGAGCTGGGGGTGGGATGAGAGGTGTGGGCTGATCTCCTCTGGACGCAGCTGACGGTTGTCTAACGTTTGGTGGAGATTGAACTCCTCCCACTCCCCCACACTTCGGTAATACTTATTCTGTTTGCTTACCTATTGTTTTCTCCAGTGCACTGGAGGGGCAAATACTGCCTCATTTTGATTTATAGACTCAAATTACTTGATACCATCAGGGATTATTCCTCTGGGGTAACAAATTACAATTTCTCTGCTACCCCTAACTGAGGGTTACTTTTCTCTCTTCATCCCCCCCCCCCTTTTTTTCACTGGCTGTGGACATTTACACTAACACTGATGGCATACTCTGATTTAGGCAGTAATCCAACTATCATTTCCATAATCTTAGAGGGTTAAATATCCCTGAAAAATGAGTGCAGCAATTACATGAGCTTAAGAAGTTGAAACCTTCATATGTGTTTCTACAAGAAACACATTTTGTGTCACACTCTATCCCTAATTTGACTAATAACTATTTCACCCAGACTTACCACCCCACTAATTTCACTGCTAAATCTAAAGGGGTCTCAATTTTGATGGGACGGGATTCAGGTTTTAAATTAACACATAGATTGGAAGACCAGGATGGTAGATACCTGTTTCTTAAGGTAACATGCAGACAACTCACTGTGACCTTAGCTAACATCTATTTTCCTAACACTGCTCACGTTTCCTTTTGTGGCAAAATAGTTGACAAACTGACATGGTTTGCTTCTGGTTGTATCATTCTGGGCGGCGACTTTAATATCCCTCCGAACCCTCTGCAGGACACCTCTAATGGGAAATCTTTCATCACATACCGCACACTTAAAAGACTTAAAGCTATGCTCAGTTCCCTGACTTTGATAGATTCTTGGCGTTTAGTCCACCCGCAGGGAGAGATTTCACCTATTACTCCCCTTTACACTGCAAATATTCTCGTATAGACTACATTTTAATTACACAAAGAGACCTAGTGTCACTCTCAGAAGCACGTATTGGGATGCAGACGATCTCAGACCATGCACCGATGTCAATCACCCTAAATTTATCTCCACCTAAGAAACCATGCATGTGGCTGTTGAATCCATTGTTATTGACAGACCCCCAATGTGCGTCTCACATTTCCGAGGCAATTGTTAATTATTTCAAAGACAATTCTACAGTGGACGTGTCACCATAAACTTTATGGGAAGCACATAAGTGTGTCCTGTGTGGGGAATTTATTTCTTTAGCCTCACGTTGCTAAAAAGAATGACAAGTGCAAATAACGAATTTGACACATTGAATTGCCATACTAGAACAACAACATAAACAATCAGTGGGCATACAGACAGCCAATGAGCTTCTAACAGCACGTAGGGAATTGCAATCAATATTGGATCTCCCAGCTAGACGTACACTATTTTTTAAAAAAGAATTTTTTTCGAACATGGCAACAAGAACTTCTTGGCTAAGTCCTTGAAGGACATCAGATCGTCAACACATATCCGCAAAATCAGAACTCCAGATAACAATCTAACACCGATGACAGAACAAATTGCATCTGAATTCCAACGTTATTATTCTAAGTTGTACAATCCCCCCTCCCCCCCCCGACACATAGACCCTTTAATACCAACGGTCCCAGACATTAACTGATCCAGGACTATATAGCCCAAAGTGGTCTACCCACACTAGAAACACATGAGATAAACAACCTAGATAAACCCACTCAATTGACGGAACTCTTACAAGCGGTTAAGTCCTTAAAGATAGGTAAAAGCCCAGGCCCAGACAGCTTTTCAGCTATATACTAAAAAACGTTCATAACCCTGCTTCAGGTACCGTTGGTGAATGCACTTAACTCCCTAAAGGATACACAGCATACTCCACCCTCTTTCACTGAGGCTCATATCACTGTGCTCCCTAAACCGGGCAAGGACCCAAAAGATTGTTCTAGCTACCGACCTATCTCTTTACTAAATCTTGACATAAAGATGATAGCAAAAATACTATACAATAGATTAAGTGACTTAATACCTAAGCTTATTAGTCTGGAGCAACTGTGGTTTATGCCTGGTAGGGAAGCGAGGGATAACACAATAAAAGCTCTGAACATTATTTACTCTTTTATTGGCAGTTCAACAAAGGGTCTTATCCTGTCTATGGATGCAGAGGAGGCCTTCGATAGAGTGGCATGGGATTTCATGTTTTCAGTATGTACTCATGTCGGTCTTCCACCAAACATGCTCAATTGGATTTCCGCACGCTATACAAATCCCACGGCCAAATTAAAAATCAATGGTACATTATCCCATCCAGTATGGATTGGCAACGGTACAAGACAAGGATGCCCATTCTTTCCTATTCTATTCATCCTTCTGCTAGAGCCTTTCATTTGTACAGTGAAACTGAACAACTCAGTATGTGGCACTACAATAGGTAAAACACATTACAAAATAGCTGTATAGGCAAATTACCTTCTTTTTTTTCTCATAAAACCGCATTTATCCATCCCAAATTTCTTACTAGAATTTGACACATATGGATATCTGTCCAATTTTAAAATCAACTTTGGCAAGTCCAAAGCTCTCAATATATCTCTAAGCCCCACAACATTAACCACCACCCAGCTTAACTGTCCATTTCAATGGGTCAAAGGGTCCCTTAAATATCTGGGAGTACACCATACTCCACACTCCTCCAATTTATATGACCATAATTTTCACGCTGTTCTACAAAAATTGTCACTGGACCTCAAAAATTGGACGGCCAAACCTCTTTCTTCATTTGGAAGAGCAGCTATGGTTGAGATGACCATCCTGCCTCATATTTTATACCTTTTTCATACTCTTCCTATAACCTTGCCGAAAAAATGTTTTGCTCAGCTGAATGCTGCAATACGATCTTTTATCTGGTCTGGCAGGAGACCTCGCATTGGCCTATGCACCCTTTCCAAACCAAAAACTGCTGGTGGAATAAACCTACCTAATTTCCTATTGTACTATCAAGCCACCCATATGGCTAGAATACTGGACTGGAACTGCAATGCACATAATAAAGATTGGATGGCACTAGAAAGCAGCTTTTCCCAGACCCCATTACGGTTCACCCCATGGATTCCCTGGGAAGTTTGCCCAAAACCATTGAAAACACACCCTGTGATTGGAGTGACTTTACTTGTAGTCCATAAGGTGTCTAAGAAACAAAACTACCATTCCTCTTTGGGGTCATTGACCCCGTTGGCAAGAAACCCAGATTTTGTGGCAGAACTTACAGAGGCTAAACTGCCACAAAGGCCAGATCATACCCCTCTGGTGGTGACCCATTGCCTCACTGGGGGTAAACTGCAACCCTTTAGGCAATTGCAAGATGAGATGCCTGCAATGCATTTTTCTATTTGACAATATATACAACTTCATAGCTATGTCTCTTCAGGGAGTAGACGTGGATATTTCACCAGACCCCCGTCCTATTTTGAACAATTTTGTCTCAGAGGAGTTGAACTTGGAAAAACAACATCACTGATGTACAGCTGGTTGCAGTCCTTTGAGACTGATGCAGCGCTGAGTTCACGCAGGAGTTGGGAAAGGGCCTTTAATATGACATGTACAGATGAACAGTGGTGTAATGCATGCACACTGGCTCACAAATGTTCAATTGGCACCAGTTTCCAAGAAACCTCATATAAACTCTTAACCAATTGGTACGCCATTCCAGTTCGATTGCATGCTTGGTTCCCCTCCACCTCATATCTTTGTTGGCGATGTGGACAAGAAAGGGGTACCATGCTGCACATATGGCGGGAATGTTTGTTGCTTGACACCTTTTGGAAAGAAGTTTGTGGTTTGATTAGACAAATCACAGAAACAAAATTACAACTCACACCGGAATGCTGTTTATTACACATTTCCATGTGTTCACTTAGTCAATACAAGAAATCCCTGGTAAGACACTCACTAACTGCCACCAAAGTTCTTATTCCTAGACTTTGGAAAATGACAAGTGTACCTACCATCCCTGAATGGTTATGTTCGGTAGAATACATTAGTGATATGGAAGAAACTGTGGCGGAACGCACCAGGCAATACAAGGCGTTGTAGAGACCATGGTTTCTTTTTAAATATTTGACTTCTTATACCACGTTGTGCAACAATGATCATGCCTTTCATGATAACAGACTTACCTTATCCACAGCCAGTGATACCCTCCCCCCCTTTACACCTCCCCTTACCCATATATTTTCTTTTTGTTCCCTCCCTCGTTGCTTTTTCCTCTTTTATCTGATTTGCTTTATTTTGTACTGGGTTTTTGGGTTATCCTTTTTGGGATCTCTCTTTTAATATAAGTACAAATATTTTCTTTTCAAGACATATCAATGTTGTAGTATGCAGAAGACCTTTCAGTCATTTTTGCTAAACATCTACAAAATATATTTCTGCTTCTGTGCAAGATTATCACTGTACCAAATGCATGCTGACCTAAGCTATTATGTAGCATACAAATGTTTTCTATCTATGCCAAATATGTCTATTATGTTAAACATGACTTTCTTTCCTAAATAAAAATTGAATTGGAAAAAAAATATATATTTCAGCATGAGCTTTTGAGTTTTGCAAGCAAACTTCACAACAGGCAGACCTGGAAAATACATGTAGAAGACTATATATCTTCAACTGATGGCAGAAAAGAATGCAAAGCATTAAAATGCATTTTTATTTTACAGTATATTTACTAGACTGAAGGATCTAAAAAAATAGTTTTTGGTCCTGGTTTTTAATTAAAAAATATAAATTATGCATAAATCCACTATACCCACCTTTTTCCCTTTTTTTCTGTTTTTCCTATTTCCATGCTCTAACCTCATCAGTTCAACCTCACCAATTATCTCCCTGCACCTTGCGAGCTAAATTCATTTATCATAACTGATGTTGCTAAACTACAGAGTTCAAAAAGAGCAGAAGGCAGCACAGAGCTAAAGATCTGTATCAAAAGTTTATTGGTTAAAAGACAAATAAATCCAACAAGACAAGGACACTAACAAGTCATTGTGTTGGATGTATTTACTTTCTAACCAATAAGATTTGACATGGATCTTTATCTATGTGGTAGTTTTCTACTTCTTAGACTCTTTATGGGCATACAGGAGCCCTTGCTGAACCATTGTCATTCTATGAGCCTAATAGGTTGGAGTAGTAGAGCACTTTTGCTGTTTTATTGCTAAATTGCACAGTTCACCTTCATTTACTGCTCTTGAATACTTTGTATTCCAATGTTATCTATGTTTTGTAAATGATTGGAGACTCCCAAATACAGTACTGTTTCTCTCCTTTTAATGCATCACGATAGAAACAACTCACCCCATTCTCACCATGTTTTTAATTTTTTTCTATTTAATAATATTTTTTGGAGAAAAATAAGGTGTACAAAGTTGTAAAACAATCAAGCCATCACCGTCACAATATACAAAAACAAAATGTCAGTTCAGTACAAGAGACAGCAGGCTAATCAACAAAATGGTTACAAGAAGTTGATTAGGGGTAAGTACAGAAATGGGGAAAATCTGTTTACCTTAATATGTAACAGTACATAACAAATAACAGGGAAATAGAAGAAGAGGAAAGAAAAGGAAGAGGAGGGAATGGGAGGAGAGGGGGTGCCTTGGAACCTGCATATTATTAACCATATTTGTGAGTATATGATCCCTAGGTGTTGGTTAAAGCCTTGGTAGAAGAGACCCATGGGTCTCACATTTTGTAAAATCTGTGCATTGTGTCAATAGGTTTTGCCATCAGTTTCTCCTTAGAGAAGGTCCCCTTTTTTTACTGCTGTTTTGGGGAGAAAATCTGATAACCAAGATTTGCTAAAGTCTGCTTGGTTGCTGTGCGAACATGTGTCATTAAACTAAATTGTTTTTTTGATAGGCCTTCCAGTTTTAAGTTAGGTAGTGCTTTGCCAGGTGTTGCAGGGATAGTAATACCAAACAGTGTGGTCAACATAGCACAGCCTACATGGAAGAAACATATATTTGAAATATATTTTAAAAATATTCTTTCCAAATATATTGCCATATATTTGAAATACTACAATTTTGGCCATATTCAATATATTTCAAAATATATTTCAATAAAAAAAAATATATATATATATATATATATATATATATATATATACAGTTGCAAGAAAAAGTATGTGAACCCCTTGGGATTATGTGGAGTTTTGCATGAATTGGGCATAAAATGTGCTCTGAACGTCATCTAAGTCACAACAATAGAAGAACACAGTCTGCTGAACATAATACTACTCAAACATTAGATGTTGCCATGGTTTAATTGCACATAACATGTAAACATTCACAGTGCAGGGAGGAAAAAGTATGTGAGGCCCTAGCTTAATGACTTCTCCCAGAGCTAATTGGAGCCAGGAGTGAGCCAACCTTGACTCCAATCAGTGTGATGATATTGGATGTGTTGCTGACAGCTGTCCTGCCCTTAAAAAACACACATCTGTTTTGGGTTTACTGGTTTCAAGAAGCACTGTCTGATGTGAACCATGCCTCGCAGAAAAGAGCTCTCAGAAGACCTGCAATCAAGAATTATTGACTTGCATGAAGCTGGAAAGGGTTACAAAAGTATCTCCAAAAGCCTTGATGTTCATGTGTCCACAGTAAGACAGACTGTCTACAAATGGAGAAAGTTTAGCACTGTTGCTACTCTCCCTAGGCATGGTCGTCCTGTAAAAATGACTGCAAGAGCACAGCGCAGAATGCTGCATGAGGTAAAGAAGAATCCCAGAGTGTCAGCTAAAGACCTACAGAAATCTCTGGCACATGCTAACATTTTTGTTGACACATCTACAATAAGGAAAACATTAAACAAGAATGGAGTACATGGGAGGACACCACGGAGGAAGCCATTGCTGTCCAAAAAGAATATTGCAGCACGTTTGAAGTTTGCAAAAGAGCACCTGGATGTTCCACAGCACTACTGGCAAAATATACTGTGGACAGATGAAACCAAGACTGAGTTGTTTGGGAAGAACACACAACACTATGTGTGGAGAAAAAAAGGCACAGCACACCAACATCAAAACCTCATCCCCACTGTAAAACATGGCGGAGGGAGCATCATGGTTTGGGGCTGCTTTGCTGCCTCAGGGCCTGGACGAATTGTTGTCATTGATGGGAAAATGAATTCCAGAGTTTATCAAGACATTTTGCAGGAAAACGTACGACCATCTGTCCGCCAACTGAAGCTCTGCAGAGGATTGGTGATGTAACAGGACAATGACCCAAAGCATACAAGTAATTCAACAAAACAATGGCTGCAACAGCACAGAATACGCCTTCTGGAGTGGCCCAGTCAGAGTCCTGACCTCAACCCGATTGAAATGCTGTGGCATGACCGTAAGAGAGCGATTCACACCAGACATCCCAAGAATATTGCTACACTGAAACAGTTTTGTGAAGAGGAGTGGTCCAAAATGACTCCAGATCGTTGTGCAGGTCTGATCTGTAACTACAGGAAACGTTTGGTTGAGGTTATTGCTGCCAAAGGAGTGTCAAAAAATTATTAAGTCCAAAGGTTCACATACTTTTTCCTCCCTGCACTGTGAATGTTTACATGTTATGTGCAATTAAACAATGGCAACATCTAATGTTTGTGTAGTATTATGTTCAGCAGACTGTGTTCTCCTATTGTTGTGACTTAGATGAAGTTCAGAGCACATTTTATGCCCAATTCATGCAAAACTCCACGTAATCTCAAGGGGTTCACATACTTTTTCTTGCAACTGTGTATATATATATATATATATATATATATATATATATATATATATACTGCATTTTGAAATGCATTTTTATTGCAAATTATATGAAAAATATGTTTAAAAATCCATTTCAAATATACTATATGTCTTTAGAAATACAAATCTACATTTTTGGAATCCATTTACAACTATATGTAAAGATATATGTTAAAATGACTTTTTTTATATGTTAAAAAAACTGAAAAATATATTTTTTTAAATATATATTTAAAATAATATATATCCACTCACATTAAAATGTGTCCTCCTGGGAAACCACATGGTTAAAAACTCACTATACAGTGCTCCAAGTTGAATATATGCTGTAATCCCTCTCTCAAAATGGCGGCACGTAGGTTTACGGCTTGACGTCATTGGTGGAGTGGGAAGATCTCTACCATTATACCTACCCAGGTTAAAAGGAAAAAGTTCAGTTTGACCTGTCAGTATGGGTCAAATTTTGAGGTGAGCTCAATAGTGTATTGAAAGTGGAAGAGCACTAAGGGGTGATGCAGGAGCACCGTATACTTGTATACAGTAGTATGACAACACTGGTCGACGTGAAGTTACTGCGGATTTAAAGCGACAGTTCACAACAATTGACATTTTATTAAGTTGAACAATTTATGTTGTATTTACAGTCATGGCCGAAATTGTTGGCACCCTTGATATTTTTCCTGAAAATCAAGTATTTCACACAAAAAAGGTATTGCATTAACACATGTTTTGCTATACACATGTTTATTCCCTTTGTATGTATTGGAACAAATATAAAACAGAGGCAGAAAAGCAAATATGACATAATGTCACACAAAACCCCAAAAATGGGCTGGACAAAAGTATTGGCACCCTTAACTTAATATTTGGTTGCACACCCTTTGGAAAACATAACTGAAATCAGTCGCTTCCTATAACCATCAATAAGCTTCTGACACCTCTCACCCGGAATTTTGGACCACTCTTCCTTTGCAAACAGCTCCAGGTCTCTCTTATTGGAAGGACACCTTTTCCCAACAGCAATTTTAAGATCTCTCCACAGGTGTTCAATGGGATTTAGATCTGGGCTCATTGCTGGCCACTTCAGAACTCTCCAGCGCTTCTTTGCCATCCATTTCTGAGTGCTTTTTGACGTATGTTTGGGGTCATTGTCCTGCTGGAAGACCCAGGATCTTGGACGCAAACCCAGCTTTCTGACACTGGGCCCTACAGTGCGACCCAAAATCCTTTGGTAATCCTCAGATTTCATGATGCCTTGCACACAGTCAAGGCACCCAGTGCCAGAGGCAGCAAAACAACCCCAAAACATCATTGAACCTCCACCATATTTTACCGTAGGTACTGTGTTTTGTTCTTTGTAGCCACATTCCGTTTTCGGTAAACAGTAGAATGATGTGCTTTACCGAAAAGCTCTATCTTGGTCTCATCTGTCCACAAGACGTTTTCCCAGAAGGCTTTTGGCTTACTCAAGTACATTTTGGCAAACTGTAGTCTTGCTTTTTTATGTCTCTGTGTCAGCAGTGGGGTCCTCCTGGGTCTCCTGCCATAGCGTTTCATTTCATTTAAATGTCGACGGATAGTTCGCGCTGACACTGATGCTCCCTGAGCCTGCAGGACAGCTTGAATGTCTTTGGAACATGTTTGGGGCTGCTTATCCACCATCCGGACTATTCTGCGTTGCAATCTTTCATCAATTTTCCTCATCCGTCCACGACCAGGGAGATTAGCTACAGTGCCATGGGTTGCAAACTTCTTGATAATGTTGCGCACTGTGGACAAAGGCAAATCTAGTTCTCTGGAGATGGACTTGTAACCTTGAGATTGTTGATATTTTGCCACAATTTTGGTTCTCAGGTCCTCAGACAGTTCTCGTCTCCTCTTTCTGTTGTCCATGCTTAGTGTGGCACAGACAGACACACAATGCAAAGGTTAAGTGAACGTCTCTCCTTTTTATCTGCTTTCAGGTGTGATTTCTATATTGCCCACACCTGTTACTTGCCCCAGGTGAGTTTACAGGAGCATCACATGCTTGTAACATTCTTATTTATCCGCAGTTGTGAAAGGGTGCCAATACTTTTGTCCAGCCCATTTTTGGAGGTTTGTGTGACATTATGTCGAATTTGCTTTCTTTCCTCCCTTTTTTTGTTTTGTCCCAATACACACAAAGGGAATAAACATGTGTATAGCAAAACATGTGTTAATGCAATACGTTTCGTGAGAAATACATGATTTCCTGGAGAAATATCAAGGGTGCCAACAATTTCGGCCATGACTGTATATCACAAGCACTGTGGTTGTTATAGAATTTGTGTGGGTCTACATGTATCTATTAGAATAGTTGATTAGTAGCATATATTGATCATTAAGTATCACAAGCATGGAAGAGTGTTATTGATTGTCACTATTGATTTATACACGTCTAGGAGGTTGTAGTTAACACAATAGCACCATTGCATTTATTTTAATGTTGTGCTGCATTTTTTCACTATTACGAGTATATATGGAAACTGAGCAAAAAAAAAAATCATTGCTTAAAAATAGCATAGATGGTTGTAGATTTCTGTTTGAATACTAGGTATAAATTGGCTGAAAAACTGTGTTGGTCCAAGGATTGCTTGAATTGCCATAGGACTAATGTTAATGTAGCACTCTCCTAGTTTAGCTAGAGGGAGATGGATCCCAATGGTTAGCCAAGAGCTGGTTAGCAGCTCAGGTGTGATAGTCAGAGGGGTCAAATTGTGGTCAGGGCTAAAAGACTCTGCAAGCCAGCCCCTCTAGAATTTACCCCTGCTCTCAGGCTTTCGGAAGAGGGCCTTGTAGGCAGTGGGTGAATCTGAGGAGTGGCTGGCTGCACTCTTGAGGGACCTCAGCCAATTCCCAACAGAAAGCTTGGAAAAGGGCTGGGACTCCTTTAAAAGTGTAGGAGCCTGCTCAGTAGCAGTTGTGTGGTAGTGGGGAGAGGTGTAGAGAGTTGGAGGAAGATGCTACCAAGAGTCCTAGAGGGAAGGGGCCTGCCTGCAAGCCTGGAACTGGAAAGGAGGAAAACTCGGGACTCACTGACGAGCGAGGACCACATATATCGCAGGGAAGGAGCTGCCCAGCTGATAGGCCTGGTAGCAGCAGCCATCCCACAAGTGGTACAGGAGAGGATCTGAGTGGGTACACCTGCACCCCCTGGGTGGTTAGGGAAGGAGCACTCTGGTGAGAAACCAGATTAGTCCCCTACTAGTGACTGTTCATCTCATTTAAAGGAACAGGAGCCAGATCCCTGATCAGGAAGAATGTCTCCAGAATGAGGAGGTGAAGAAGAGTTAATCTAGGGTCTGGGATGGTACGTCTAGGAGATGCTGGCTAGCACTCTAATAGAGGCTGCATCAGAAAAGAGAAGCTTGTGAATAGTTCTAGGAAGTTTGTCCTCAGTTATCAGTTCCCTTGGACATCCTATACTCCTCTTACCCTGTCCAAGTTCAACAAAACCAAAGCTCAAGGACTGATTTCTGTCTCTGAATGCAAGCTTGGGTGGAAAATACTGAATGACTGGCTGTGCAGGACAATAGGGGGACCCAATTCATCAGCAATTCCTAAGGGGGTACTTTTCTCTGGATCACAGTTTTTGCAGATTTTTAAAAAAAACTTTTATTGCATTTATTAGAGAAGGGCTACTGCATAAGTGTCCTTTCTAACTACAAAATGTGGTGATCAGTACATGGGCATGTAATAATAATTCAGTGGGCTTTTAATGTAGAAATTATAATAGCAGTGTCCTTGGAAGCCTGCAAAAACAGCATTCTCAATTTGCAAGCACGTATTAATATCCAACATGTATTACTCTATAAATATATAGTAAGTGCTGATTTTTCAGTTAGCATTTTTACAAGTCTGCTCTGTACTATGCTTTCTTCAATTCCCTGTAATACTCTGATCATCTAGCGACAGTTCTGAGTAATGTATATCCCAGCTCCCCTGTACGCCATTATAGTGATATGACATGTATACAGTATGTATATCCCAGCTCCCCTGTACTCCATTACAGTGATAGGACATGTATAAAGTAATGTATATCACAGCTCCCCTGTACTCCATTATAGTGATATGACATGTATACAGTAATCATTACTGTATACATGTCATCACTGTAATGGAGTACAGGGGAGCTGGGATATACATTACTGTATACATGTCCTATCACTATAATTGAGTACAGGCGAGCTGGGATATACATTACTGAGTAATGTATATCCCAGCTCCCCTGTACTCCATTATAGTGATAGGACATGTTGTATACAGTACTTACTGTCCCCCCGAGTCCCCCCGCGGTGCACCTCCTGCACCTGTCCCCTCAGCGGCGGTGCTGCAGAAGCTGGAAACTGGAAGTTGGAAACCGGAACTCGGCTTCACAATGAGACTTGGAGCCCAGGTGCAGTTGCTCCATGCTTCATCTGTGCTCACCACTCGCAGCCGCTCGCCACAGACAAATTTCTCCTCGCAATTGGCGAGCGGGCGAGCGGCTTTTTCAAGCCCTGAACTAATCCCTAATATACAGTACATGCAAACTCCACTATATCACCATTTGAGTATTTGTGTGCAACACTTCATGATATGTGACATGTCCTTTCCCAGCTGTGTAAACTATTACTTGGGTCCTCCACTACGCAACCCCTCTACTTCATCAGAGAATGGGAGAAAGAACTTAACACTGAGTTCAACACACCTCAACTCCAAAAAATTAGACTCACACATGCCTCCTCTTTAAGCTCTAAGGTCCAAGAATAGTGTTATAAGTTTTTAGCTACGTAGTACAAAACTTTTGCCTTTCTGGCACAAATATTTCCATGAAGTAATACAAGGTGATATCAAAGTGTTATCAAAATGGGACCTTTTTCCATATACAGTCATGGCCGAAATTGTTGGCACCCTTGATATTTTTCCTGAAAATCAAGTATTTCACACAAAAAAGGTATTGCATTAACACATGTTTTGCTATACACATGTTTATTCCCTTTGTATGTATTGGAACAAATATAAAACAGAGGCAGAAAAGCAAATATGACATAATGTCACACAAAACCCCAAAAATGGGCTGGACAAAAGTATTGGCACCCTTAACTTAATATTTGGTTGCACACCCTTTGGAAAACATAACTGAAATCAGTCGCTTCCTATAACCATCAATAAGCTTCTGACACCTCTCACCCGGAATTTTGGACCACTCTTCCTTTGCAAACAGCTCCAGGTCTCTCTTATTGGAAGGACACCTTTTCCCAACAGCAATTTTAAGATCTCTCCACAGGTGTTCAATGGGATTTAGATCTGGGCTCATTGCTGGCCACTTCAGAACTCTCCAGCGCTTCTTTGCCATCCATTTCTGAGTGCTTTTTGACGTATGTTTGGGGTCATTGTCCTGCTGGAAGACCCAGGATCTTGGACGCAAACCCAGCTTTCTGACACTGGGCCCTACAGTGCGACCCAAAATCCTTTGGTAATCCTCAGATTTCATGATGCCTTGCACACAGTCAAGGCACCCAGTGCCAGAGGCAGCAAAACAACCCCAAAACATCATTGAACCTCCACCATATTTTACCGTAGGTACTGTGTTTTGTTCTTTGTAGGCCTCATTCCGTTTTCGGTAAACAGTAGAATGATGTGCTTTACCGAAAAGCTCTATCTTGGTCTCATCTGTCCACAAGACGTTTTCCCAGAAGGCTTTTGGCTTACTCAAGTACATTTTGGCAAACTGTAGTCTTGCTTTTTTATGTCTCTGTGTCAGCAGTGGGGTCCTCCTGGGTCTCCTGCCATAGCGTTTCATTTCATTTAAATGTCGACGGATAGTTCGCGCTGACACTGATGCTCCCTGAGCCTGCAGGACAGCTTGAATGTCTTTGGAACATGTTTGGGGCTGCTTATCCACCATCCGGACTATTCTGCGTTGCAATCTTTCATCAATTTTCCTCATCCGTCCACGACCAGGGAGATTAGCTACAGTGCCATGGGTTGCAAACTTCTTGATAATGTTGCGCACTGTGGACAAAGGCAAATCTAGTTCTCTGGAGATGGACTTGTAACCTTGAGATTGTTGATATTTTGCCACAATTTTGGTTCTCAGGTCCTCAGACAGTTCTCGTCTCCTCTTTCTGTTGTCCATGCTTAGTGTGGCACAGACAGACACACAATGCAAAGGTTAAGTGAACGTCTCTCCTTTTTATCTGCTTTCAGGTGTGATTTCTATATTGCCCACACCTGTTACTTGCCCCAGGTGAGTTTACAGGAGCATCACATGCTTGTAACATTCTTATTTATCCGCAGTTGTGAAAGGGTGCCAATACTTTTGTCCAGCCCATTTTTGGAGGTTTGTGTGACATTATGTCGAATTTGCTTTCTTTCCTCCCTTTTTTTGTTTTGTCCCAATACACACAAAGGGAATAAACATGTGTATAGCAAAACATGTGTTAATGCAATACGTTTCGTGAGAAATACATGATTTCCTGGAGAAATATCAAGGGTGCCAACAATTTCGGCCATGACTGTATATAGTGGCCCTGCCCTAACATTAACATACATAAGACCAGCCTTAACTAGTGAAGCTCTTTGGACTTACTACTCCAAAGAATGAAGGGTTAATCACAAGCTGATGGCTGCAGTGGTAGTGAGGGAAATAGTTTGTTTGACCCAGATAGACCCAAACAAAGTAAAATGACAGCAAAGCTAAATTTCAGTTTTAAGATATGCGGAGATGTGGATTATGGTTATTCATGACTAAAAGCTTCACAGCAGAAATTAAACCTCATGCTTAGAAATACATGCTGTATATTAATTGCTTTTGTACTACTGTATGTTTAAAAACAGAGAAGTGGTGGGTGGCTATTTACCAAGCAGTTCTAACAAATGGCACTGGAAAATGCACCATTGAACAGCTGTTTTTCCCATTAATGCCAGTGAATACAGCCATCCTTGAGTAACTCTGTTCACAGGCATTGTGCACAGAGCTGTTCCAAACAGCTCTATACCTTCAGAGAGCTGTGACTGTTCATAAAAAAAACAATCACAGCAATTACATGATGTAAATAGTGTGTGTTTACATCTAACATCCATCCCCTTCTTTTTATAACCAAGAAATGGGAAATAATGAATGCATGATTGTTCTTCAGTTATGAGCACTGTAGTGATCATGGCAGCAACATCCAAAGTAATATTTAATCCTTTCACTTCCCTTTTCTCCTACACATCTCATCTCCACACTCTCTTTCTATGTGACCTGTATATTAACCCTTCATCTCTCTTATTCTGCATATCTGTATACTAACTGCTTCATTTCCATCCCCCCACTGTCTTGGGGTGTCTGCTACACTTTCCACAAAAAGTTAGGGGGTTTCCCCATCTTTTTTTATATAGTTAAAACACAAAATAAAGAAAAACACAGTGGTTATTTAATAACATCAAAAGAAAGCACCATTTGTCTCAAAATATATCAAATAATTTTTGTACAGTTTTGCATGATGGAGTAATTCTCAGTCAAAGTATCATAGTCCTGGAATCTGAAAAATTAACTGGCAATGAAGGTATTCCAAACTGATACTCAAGTGGTTAACCAAGAGACATAAGTTTTAGCTGATTTTTACAACAATTATTATTTCCAAACTGCCTAGGGATTCCTAGGTCTTAAAGTAGCAGTTCACTAAAACATGTTTTTCTTTCTCAACAAAATAATTCCTATGAATGTTGTAATATACTTCAATATAAAAATTAGTTGTCACTTCTTCTAACCGTGTTCAAGTCAAAATGCTGTCCTGAAATTTTTTCATGTCTTTTCACACTTCCTGTGTTATACATCAGCAGACTGCTGATCCAGAAAAAATGCCACAGGAAGTGAAAGGTACTTAAAACTTTCTCCTGCAGATTTTATTAGATTAAAACTGCATGTAGTCTTTAATGTTTTGATATATATACTGTATATACGGTATACACATATTTACTGCTTTGGTGGAAATAGTTTTGTCATATATGAAATTACATCTGCCTCTCCCGAAATTTACTCAACCTTGGTTCTGATGCAGGCTCTATGAATATTCTCTGATGCCGTCTGTTCTATGCCTTTATATTTAATCTTTTGATATAGGAAATTCCCAAATTCTTTGTACCAAAGTTTAAATGTTTTCTTTGTGGTTTTTTTGTAGTTTCATAATAATTTGTGAGTTTCTAGAGTATTTTAGATCAAATAATCAGTGTTGTTTCAGATAGTGTGTGTCTCAACACTCCCTTCATCATTAACTTAACAGGTGTGATTTTTGTATGTGAGATCCTGGTTTATCTGGAATATCATACCTTAAAAATACAGCTTAAATTTTCACAATGATAACACCAGAGGTTTTCTCAGATAGGAATGAAGCTATTCTAAAAAAAAAGTGTCATCAAGAGTACTTTTATCTGAAATTAAATATATTCATCTAGCTTGTAAAAAAAAATGTATTGAGTTAGCACATAACAAATATTAGCACATTTTGAATTGTGCCTTTTTGTGAAATGGTGAAAACTAAAAGGTGTGCAAAACTGTAAATATACTCAATTTACTCAAACTGTGAGGTTATCATTTTTCTCTTACAAAAATAAGTAACTCAGGTTATAGCCTGTGAAGAAGCCTTTTGCTTTCTCTTTTCTCCCCTGGAAGCTGCTCTACATAACCACCTCTAGTGTCTTGTCGGGCAGCTACAGCAAAGGTGATTGACATATTCTTCTTGTTCCCTGCTAGCCACTCCACATAACTATCTCCAGTGGTTTGCAAGGCAGCTTCAGCAAAGGTAATGCTTCTTCTTCCCTGATTTCACAAGTCTAAACATCATAAGTATTTATTTAATTACAGTTCTCATATTCTATTTAAAAGAAGTTCTTCAATGTATATTATGTAAAGTTTTCATATAAATAAAATTGTGTTTTTTTTCCAGATATTGTGATCACAATATCAATCAGCACTGTGCGGCCATGGGTATATCGTGAACTTTCTGCTGTGATATCTACCATGTAAACATTCTGCTGTGATATCTGCAAGTAACACCACAGGTTGTCTGCTAGCTGAACCCACAAAGTGCATTGCAGAGCAAGCATTGAATGGTCATGTAACTTAGTATATAGAAGCTAAAAAAGCATTTTGCAGTTATATTACACATACAGTATATATATCTACATTTTTTTAAGGTTTCTACTTGCATCACATAGGTTTTGGGGAGGTATATTTTATTTTATGAAGTTTTTTATTTTATATTTTGTTGATGTTCTTTTTTTATTTCATGATGTGCAGCTTACATTTGTGTCTGACACAGGCAGAGCTGCCTTTGGTTTGCAACACATTACTGAATACTTGTGTGATAAAGTAGTGTCCAGCAGCAATACACATTTATTTTACCTGCTGCCTTAGCTGCTATTAAATTACAAATACAAAAAAAGCAAAAATGTGTCCTGCTAACAATGTGCCTAACAATGTGTAATTGTTAGTGCCTAGCAATGTGTAATGTGTGCTGCTTTTACTTTACTATCTGACTGTTTTTTCTTCCTGCTTTGCAGAGAGAAGAAACAGCCAGATTTCTGTTCCCCATACACAGTTTTTGTACACACAGAACTCTGTGTGTGATTGTATACAGCCGATGAGCTGACTTCAGCCAAAATTATTGGCTGAAATCAGCTGCCAAACACGTGCTACGTCCAATCACAGGATGGGTCAGCAGGAGGCGCATGCATGCGCGACACCAAACCCATATGAAAGAGCAGATGTACAACTACATGATCATGCCTGCACCTGCCACCTGCTTGCAGTATATTTACTGTGAACGGTCAGCAGGTGTTTAAATGTAACCAGTCCTGGATTACCAATATCTACAAAACCCCTGCTGCTGATGTCACATACTAAGCTTTTATATATCATCCACCCTACACAACTGGACCTTTACTGGCCAATATTTGCTGCAAAGTAAATCCTGTGTGGCGCTGTGAAGTTTGTGGTCTAGTTCAGTGCTATCACACAATGTTTTCACAGCTGGATCTCAGCTGCTATTTTTTTAATGTTTTCTGCAGAGTGAATCCTGCAATGTGCCTAGAAGATTGCAGCCTATTTTGTGCTCTAGCACTTTAAAGGAGCTACACAATGTTTCTGCAATGTTTCTGTTTGCTGTGGGATAAATCTTGCATTGCACCTCAAAGTTTGCTGCCTTTTGCTCTGGCACTCTTAGGCTCCCTTAACATCTGGCCTTTTTTTTTCTTTTATCATGGGCAGAATTCACAAAATGCTGTTCAAAAATGACAAATTACATCACGCATGTTCAGGGGCCATGCATTTTACAATGGCATCTAAATCACAGTGCGAATCTGCTGCGATTGTTGTGAAATAATTAGTTCTGTAATCGAGACAAACTGCATAGCTTGAAGCTTGTCACCAAAAAGGAGATTCTGCCCGCAATACAAAGCATCCAGATGTGAACGGAACCTAAATGCGCCAAACAATGTTTTAGTAACTGACAAATTGGTAGTATAAAAGTGACACACAATGTGTAGGCAGCTGGACTTCAGCTTAGAAATTTTAAATGTTTGCTGCAAGGTAATTCCTAATTTGGGTCTTAAACTTTGTAGCCTTTTTCAGTGTCCCAGAACTATAGATGTGCCACATAATGTTTCCACAGCTGAACATCTGCTGAAGGGTAAATCCTACTTCGTGTCTAAAATTTTGCAGCCTATTCCAATGCTTCAGCACTGCAAAAGTGCCACACAATGTATCCACAGGTATACTGCAGTTGAAAAATTGCTATTGTTTGCTGCAGGGTAAATCATCCATTGGGCCTCATGGTTTGCAGCCTATTTCTGTGTTTTTCATCTCTGTGAATGAGCCACACAATATGTTTGCATCTGCATCTCAGTTGCCAAATACAGCAGGGTAAATATTATGTTGCAACTCAAAGTTTTAAAGCATCTATTCTGGTGCTCCGACATTATGAAGGTACTACCCAATTTTTCCACAACTAGACTTCCACTATTCAATTTCTAATGTTTGCTGCATCTTGAAGTTTTCAGCCTATGATGGTGCTATGACACTTTAAAGGTGCCATACAACATTGTGCAACTTGTCCTTAGCTGCCAAAATGCTAATGTTTATTGCAAGGCAAAACCATATCTATGTATCAATGTTTGGGGCTTAGTCCCGTGTTTGGGCACTGCAAGTGTGCTGCATAATGTTTGTGCAGCTGGACCTCAGCTGCAAAAGTTTTAATGTTTGTTGCATGGTAAATCCTATGTTGGCTCTTAAACCTTGAGGCCTATTCCAGTGTTCTTACAATCTAAAAGTAAGACAATGTTTCTGCAGCTACATCTAAGCTGCAAAATGTTTATTTTTGGCTGCAGGGTAAATCCAAGATTGTATCACAAAGTTTTTAGCTTATTCCAGTGATCCAACACTGCAAAGAAGCCAATGTTTCTTCAGCTTTGCCTCAGCTGATCAATTTCTAATGTTTGCTGTAGGGCAAATTATACATCATGCCTTTTAAGGTTGTGACCTATTCTGGTGCTTTGGGAAGGTAAAGCCTTACAATGTTCTGCAACCTCAGATGCCAAATTTCCAGTCTTTCCTGCATGATCAATCCTACATTGTGCCATTATGATTTTAACCTATTCCAGTGATCTAACACTGTAAAGATGCCACACAATATTTCCAAAGTTGGACCTTAGCCACCATGTTTCAAAAGTTTTGGAGAGTGTGTCAGTCCAACTGTTGGGAGAACTCATTTTGTAGGCAATTGTAAAATTGAAACCAGAAAAGAAAAGACTCCACTTGGCTTGTCTGGGATTTAACTCTTTGGCATTTTGCAAACAGATTTGACTTTGTGATCAGTAAAGATCATTATGAAATGTGGAGAACCTTCCAAAAGGTGATGCCACTCGTCCATAGGTAGTTTGCATGAAACAAGCTCACAATCACCAATAGTGTAAAACTTCCTGGAAAAAGTGCATGGCTATCTATCTCTATCTAAAGATCTAAAATATTCAGTCTTATGAACAAAGACCTGAAACTCAGAAATGGCCTCAGGTGGGACAAACTTTGTTTTTAGAGCCTTTTTTGTTAGCACGATAGGTGCAGCAATGAGGGAAGAATTCAGTATAAACTGACTGACATTTCTGCAATACCACAAGAGCATTACACAATCCAAAGAACTTTATGAGGAACTGCTTGCAATAAAGGCAGTTATGAGGTTAAATGCAACCCTAGAGTCCAATTTGGTGAAAGTGAAACCCCTGTCAAAGAGCTCAGATATTAATGGTGTATACCAATGTATAATGTTATTAGTTTTTAAGCCAAAATAAACAATGGTGAAAATACAGTGAGCGCTCAGGATAAAAATAACATAAGCTGCATATATACCAATATAGGACCCTGAACCTAGTGAACAATATCAAAAATAAAAAACAGTGCAGCGCTAGAAAATACTATAGAAAAAATATTAAACAAAATAAATAGCATACCAAATGTTCAATATTAACCAATAATTCAGGTTAACTTATATATACAGTTGTGTCCAAAATTATTCAACCCCCACTGAAATTGAGTGTTTTGGCCAGTTTGACATTGCTTTTGATCATTCAGTCATCTTGCTTACATTTACATTAAAGAGGCACTTGTAGGTCAGACAAATATAACATAACAGTTATAATGAAATAACCACAAATGTCTTTTCTGTGCTCACAGCATTATCAGTTTTATTCAACCCCCAAGTGACATTCAATCTTAGTACTTAGTACAGCATCCTTTTACAGTTATAACAGCTTTTAAACGTGAAGCATAGCTTGACACAAGTGTCTTGCAGCGATCTACGGGTATCTTCGCCCATTCTTCATGGGCAAAGGCCTCCAGTTCAGTCACATTCTTAGGCTTGCGCACTGCAACTGCTTTCTTTAAGTCCCACCAGAGGTTCTCAATCGGATTTAAGTCTGGTGACTGCGATGGCCACTCCAAAATGTTCCAGCCTTTCCTCTGCAACCATGCTCTAGTGGACTTGGAGGTATGCTTGGGATCATTGTCCTGTTGAAAGGTCCAACGTCTCCCAAGCCTCAGGTGTGTGACGGACTGCATCACGTTTCCATCCAATATCTCCTGGTACTGAAGAGAATTCATGGTACCTTGCACACGCTGAAGCTTCCCTGTACCTGCAGAAGCAAAACAGCCCCAAAGCATGATTGACCCTCCACCATGCTTCACAGTAGGCAAGGTGTTCTTTTCATCATAGGCCTTGTTCTTCCTCCTCCAAACATAGCGTTGATCCATGGGCCCAAACAGTTCTAATTTTGTTTCATCAGTCCACAGAACACTATCCCACAACTTTTGTGGTTTGTCCACATGGCTTTTGGCATACTGCAGTCGACTCTTCTTATTCTTTGGAGACAGCAAGGGGGTACGCCTGGGAGTTCTGGCACGGAGGCCTTCATTACGCAGTGTGCGTCTTATTGTCTGGGCTGAAACTTCTGTACCCACATCTGACAAATCTTTTCTCAGTTCCTCAGCAGTCACACGGGGACTTCTCTCCACTCTACGCTTCAGGTAGCGCACAGCAGTCGAAGTCAGCATCTTCTTTCTGCCACGACCAGGTAGCGTTTCAACAGTGCCCTTTGCCTTGAATTTGCGAATGATGCTTCCTAAGGTGTCTCTTGGTATGTTTAACATCTTTGCAATCTTCTTATAGCCATTGCCCTTCCTGTGAAGAGAAATCACCTCTTCTCTTGTCTTCCTGGACCATTCTCTTGCCTTCACCATGTTTGTAACCACACCAGTAAATGTCTAGAAGGAGCTGAGTATCACAGTCATTTTAAAGCTGCCTAATTGGTGCTTATTATGCTTGATTGCTGCTCGGTGACATCCACAGGTGTTTTCAATACCTGATGGAAAGCACCTGTATGAACCTCTGTTCTTCAGAGTGGTAGTCTTTAAGGGGTTGAATAATTGTGGCAATGAAGAAACCACATAAGAACCATTTACTACTGTATTACATAAACAATTGATGTCATTTTAGTTGCATTTGGGTAGTTACAACGTCCTTGTAGGATTTGATTCTGAATACAATTCCAAATGTACACTATAGTCCCTAAACCCCTTTACAGCATTGGGGGTTGAATAATTTTGGACACAACTGTATAAGTGAATAAAGCTCTATAATAGGTGATAAACATAAATGTGCTCGTGTAAACAGTCTATTAACCATACAAGTGTTCATAGATATTGTGCAGGCTTGACGCGATTAGGTCAGCATATTAGTGCTCCATATACATAAATTGCTCTAGTGACTTCCAATATATCCAAGTGACTTCATCTGTGTGAAAGACTGTAAAAAATGCAGACTCACCAGATGCGCATAATATATGTGCATTAAGCTGAATATGAATCTGTAGGGAGCCCCTTTAAGTAGATCTACCAGACAGCATGGAACCAGGATCCCTCCTCTGGACACAAGCCTCCTCTGCAGCCATGCTTCCACTAGGGTCCTCTGTAATCCTTAGCTCAAGTCAGAGCCAATAACAGATATGCCTCATAGTGTAGTATTAAAAGTAGATTTATTGCTTAAATTAAAATCTATATGATCAAGGAATATCCACCAAAATATTTTAAAAAGCTGTGTATTGTCTATTGCAAAACACATGTGGCTGCTCAGCCACTCACTAAAATGGCTACCCGACCTTCGTGCGGCTAGGGTGGCATGACGTCACTGCGTACGGCTCCTCCGAAGGTCCGGTGGCCATTTTAGTGAGTGGCTGAGCAGCCACATGTGTTTTGCAATAGCCATTACACAGCTTTTTAAAATATTTTGGTGGATATTCCTTGGATGATCATCTGGATTTTAATTTAAGCAATACATCTACTTTTAATACTACACTATGAGGCATTTCTGTTATTGGCTCTGACTGGAGCTAAGGATTACAGAGGACCCTAGTGGAAGCATAGCTACAGAGAAGGGACCCTGGTTCCATGCTGTCTGGCAGATCTACTTAAAGGGGCTCCCTACAGATTCATGTTCAGTTCAATGCGCATATATTATGCGCATCTGGTGAGTGCACATTTCTTACAGTCTTTCGCATGGATGAAGTCACTTGAATATATTGGAAGTTGCTAGAGCAATTTATGTATATGGAGCACTAATATGCTGACCTAATCACGTCAAGTCTGCACAATATCTATGAACACTTGTATGGTAATAGACTGTTCACACGATCACATTTATGTTTAGCGCCTATTATAGCACTTTATTCACTTATATCTATAAATTAACCTGAATAATTGGTTAATATTGAACATTTGGTATGCTATTGATTTTCTTTAATATTTTTATATAGTATTTTCTAGTGCTGCACTGTTTTTTATTTTCAAAATAAACAATACATGGCGGGTTACTTACTAAAGCTAGAGAATGAAAAATCTGGTGCAGCTCTACATAGAAACTAGTCAGCTTCCAGGTTTTATTGGCAAAGCTTAATTGAACAAGCTGAAATTACAGGCTGATTGGCTACCATGCACAGCTGCACCAGATTCTGAGTGCACCAGTTTTAGTCATTCCCAGCCATGGTCTCAGAGCACTGTTCTTCATGCAGACAAGGAAGAACCCTACTCCTGCTGGGGATAAAAAATTATGGATGAATGTTTTTCAAATATGTACTCTGACATGGCCTGAAGATTCACTGGAAAATGGCCAGAAAGTAGGAAAGATTGGATGCTACTGGATAATCCTAAGAGTGGGATAGCCCAAGCCAAGGTTTTACCAGTTAAATGATAAATAATAAATCCCACCTTGGCCTGATCTGATGGATAATTCTGAGGCTGATATTCAAAATGGATAATACACTGACTGATGAACTCTTTGCACGAATCCCTGGAAAAAATTGGTGTAGCTAGTAAGTGTGGGAAAGGGTTGGACATGATGAGAGTTTGAATAGGTTCTGTGGCAAGTTGAAGTGGTGGCTGTGAAACTGGAGGGGCAAGGCTTGCTTGAAGATGCCTAAAACATGTCACTAGTTTGTTCAGGAATTGCATCACATTAGTCTGATTGGATTCCTGTGCTTCAAGTCTGTGGGAAAGACTCTGGATTGGGTCATCAGAAGAAAGTGGGATATCAGCAGGGTCCATGGCCTAAGCAAATTGTCAGGGTGGAGGATGGACTGGCTCAGACCCTTCAACTACACTATGATTAATATCCTATGAATTGCAGTAAGTATACAAGAGAAGTGTACCACTTCCAATAAAAAAGAGCCCCTCTGGAGATAATAAAGCTGGGAGCTGGACTTGAGTAGTAGGTATCACCCTGCTTGAGGATGATTCACAGAATGACAGTGAAAGGCAAGCAAGAGAATGATTTTGTGTGAGAGCAATTGATGTGGGATCCCTCAGGGTGTAGAGTCTAAAAGCCAGCTGAGGTCCATCAGGAGCGTGTTGGGCTTTGCTGCATGCAAATTAACATACAGATTAACATTACTCAACATCAGGAGCCATAAGACGAAAGATAGACTGCAGGAAAAATTCAAAAGTTGGAGGTAAGGTCAGGACAGGCAGCAGATTTTGATAACTAGGAACAAAGCAAAAAGTCAAGACAGGCAGTGGACTGAAATCATCAGGAAACAAAGACAAAGGGCACTACTTGGGAATCAATGAGAAAAACAGACTGGACAGTGTTCAGGAAGTGGGCACCATTCTGACATGGTACACCCTGGATAAAACCCAGAAGTGCTCACAGCTGTGTGCCAAGGAAGCATAAAAGGTGCTAGATTGTAGCATTTAAGTACTGCCCAGTGACTGAACAATATTTGTGGCTATTGTCTCTCAGATAATGCACTCTATTTTTTATTGCAATATAAAACCTGCCTTGTCCCTTTCTATTTTCTGCCTATCCAGGTGCTCACATACTATCCTAATGCTAGCCATTTTCTTCCAAATGCATACAGTCTATACTATATTTTGAATATTTTAGGAATAATGTGGGATACAGTGGATGAGAGTGGATTCAGTGAAATTGGGATCATGTTTTCAAGTGTTTTTGTGCATTCTGTATTGACATTTTATTAAACTTTTAGGACAAATCAATGTGCTACTGAACTAAAAAAAAAAAACACATGCTAATAAACTATGCTAAACAACACAGTATGTACAAGGGTCCTACTATTTATTTGCTCATTTTCTTTTTAGCACTTTAGGACCAGCTACGTACCCATACATCAGTGGACTTTCCGTGGTTGTACAGGAGTGATGCCTGTAGCTGTAGGCATCACCCTGGTACCTTTTTTGGGGGCCAGCAGTCTTGTAGAAGCAATCGGAGTGGCTACTAGCTTCTCAATTGCTTGTACAAGCAGTGGGAGGGGACATCCCCGCTCCCGCTACCTCCTTCCACTCTCTTGAGATCTCCCATCCCACTGGGAATCCCAAGCAACCATGCGCCAGCTGGCCTGACAGCTGAACAAAACTGTAATCGGCTTTGATCGGTCCTCCTTTATTGTAAACTGTAAGCAATGACCTGACATCACTTTCGGTTTACTCAGAAACTTTCAGCACCATTTTTAAAAATCTGAAAGCATTCAAAAACACTGATCTTGGTGTTCTGAATGTTTTCAAGTGCAGAGGAGGGATTTGGGGTCTCATATTTCAGATCCCTCTATAGAAATACTTGTCACGGGGGGCGTGGCCGGCCGCAGAAGCAGATGGCAGCTCAGTAAGAGAGCTCCCGGAGCCGCCGAGATCCGCAGCCCACCTGAAGTGATGAGTGACAGCGGGGGGACCCGCCGGCATCACAGTAAGCCCTCAGAAAGAGGGGGGGCACTGGGGAGGCAAGATGGGGAAGAGGAAAAATAAGGAGGGGCCCCACAAATTGCTCCGGCGGAAGGCTCCTCTCCTCAAGATGGCGCAGGTCTCTGTCCCTCACTCGGGCTTCAGGGACATGTGAGGGGGGATGACAGCTCTTCTCCACTCCACACACCCAGCCCAGTACAGACTGCAGGCTCTGCTCAGTCCTCCCCTACAAATAGCCTGCAGAAGCAAAAGCAACGCTGCTCCCCAGAGGCACAGCCTGGGGGTGCACATTTGCAGAAGGCATCACTACATAATTCCACTACTGAGCTTGTGGAACATCTGGAGAATTACCCTGCAGAATCCTTGCCCCTTACGACTGCAGTAATGAAAGATATGCTAACTACACTTAAAGGCTCCTTGCATAAAGATATGATGGGCTTTGTTAACAAGGATATTAAATGTATGGGAGAACGGGTGTCACATGTGGAAACTAAAATGGGGGAACTCGCTAAAGCCCACAACGAATTAGTGGACACACATAATGAAGCTGAAGACGAATTAACAGCTCTAAAGGCGAAAATGGCGGACCTAGAGGATCGGTCCCGCAGGAATAATATTAAATTCAGGGGTATTGTCGAGAGTATCTCTAATGCAGAACTATGCAAATATATTCAACAAATGATTTCCACTCTGCTACCTCATACTCCGAATAGAGAAGTAGTAGTGGACAGGGCCCACAGACTGCCAAAGCCCTCTTTTCTTCCCACTCATACCCCAAGAGACACTATAGCGAGAATCCACTTTTACCACGTTAAAGAGGAACTCATGCTATTCGCTCGAAAGAACAACCCGCTCCCAGACCCCTACACTGGGATCTCCTTATTCACTGACCTCTCTCAACACACCATACTAGCCCGCAAAAAAATTACTATCTTTTACGAAACTACTACGAAACCATGATATCAAATACCAATGGGGCTTCCCTACCAAACTGCTTATTACTAAAGACAACTGTGTAATAATTGTCAAATCTGAAGTGGAAGGCTTTCAATTAGCTAGACACTGGGGCCTCCTGCCGGCAGATGATGAATCAACTCCTGACAAGGCCTCTCCCAGAAAAATACCTCCTGACTGGGAACAAGTAGCGGGATGAGATACCACGCTGTGCATTCTCCCGTGCCTCCTAATCCCTTGTTGCCTACCCGCTGTACACCTGGATATCCATCATTATGCTGCGCCTCTTGGCACTGAACCCCCACCCGTTGGAGTGATTAAGTTCACACAAAGTTTCTCTTTGACTGTTATTTTTGTTGTCTTCTATTTTCTTTCTTGTTTTTTGCTAATTTCCTTCTTACAGAGCACCAGAACTGACCAAGTAGGGGAACACAACATATCGCTTTTCTCCCGCGATATGAAGAAACAAGTCCTCACTCCTTGTCGGACCTCTACGGACACTGTAAGTCTATCCACCTGGATCGCCTCTTTTATTATGCAATTCTTAATTATACCACTTGAGGGCACCCCTGCATCATTCACCCTATATCCACCATGGTTCTAAAAATAGTATCTATGAATGCTCAGGGCCTCAATAGCCCATTTAAACACCACTCTATGTGGAGAGAAGCACAACGGTTGGCCGGCGATGTGATTTGTGTCCAAGAAACACATTTTTCCTCTACTAAAGCTCCACACTGCTCACATCGTTCATTCCCACATGTCTATATGTCCAATGGCCCGAATAAGAAATGTGGCGTTCTCACAGCCATTCGTAATTCTGTTGCATTTTCGTTGCTGTCCCAAGAATCTGATAGCAAAGGAAGATACTTAATTATTGTCTGTGAAATCAATAACATCGCTTATACCATTGTCAATCTCTATGCCCCCAACGTTCATCAGTTCCACTTCTTCAATTCCTTGCGGAAAAAGGTGGCAAAAATCCAGAAGGAATTCCTACTTTTCTGTGGGGATTTTAACGCTATTATCAATACCTCCCTGGACGTCTCACATTCTTCTCGCAAACTAAGACATTCTCTCGCTAATGTACTATCCGAGGCTAATCTGTATGACCCCTGGAGATGCATACACGCTTCTGAAAGGGACTATACGCATTACTCCGCACCACACAATTCCTACTCAAGAATTGACTTCTTCTTGACGGATATTCAATTATTACAAAATGTTTCCAGTGCAGAAATTCATCCTATGACGTGGTCGAATTACGCACCTATTTCTCTGAATATCGAGAAATCCTTAACATTTTCTCCAGTGTTTTTGTGGCGTAATAATGTCTATGTATTATAACCCTGCTTTTCATTCCACTCTTATCATTGCTTTACAGGAATTTTTTTATGTCAATTCCTCTCCTACTACGAATGTTTTTAGCACGTGGTGTGCACATAAAGCATATTGTAGAGGTCTTCTTTTGAAATTGGCTTCACAGGCTAGACGTGATAGGAATAAATCGTTCTCGGAATTGGTTCACAAGATAACTAGATTAGAACACCTTCATAAACAATCCTTATCTCCTAGTGTCCTACAGGACCTCCAAACCACTAGGCATGAACTCAGGACCCTTATGTCTTGGCGACACGCTATGAATTTGAAAAGAGCCAAAACTACCTTTTATACACAAGGGAACAAAGCGGGTAAGATGCTCACGAGATACCTTGCTATTAGGCAATCAAAATCTAAATTAACAACAATTAAGGCCTTGCCTAAAGGGAAATCCCCAGAGGCGGATGGCTTCTCAGCAGAATACAATCAAGTTACTCTGCCTAAACCAGGGAAAGCCCCGGACCGCATTCAAAACTTTAGGCCAATTTCACTCCTAAATACTGATTTTGAAATATATGCTAAAATTGTAGCTAATCGTTTACTAAATATTACTCCCCTCCTCATCCAGGCGGAACAGGTGGGGTTTGTTAAAGGCCGACAGGCCGCGGATGGTACCCGCAGGATACTCAACCTGATGCACTTAGCTGAATTAAAAGGTCTTCAAGCTGTGTTTTTTGCACTGGATGCCGAGAAGGCATTTGATAGGGTTCACTGGCGGTATTTGGATGCTACTCTAACCAAATTTGGGATCACTGGTTTCATAAAGTCGGCCATTATGGCACCATACACTGTCCCCTCCGCTCAGGTGTTCACGTCTAATGCCCCATCCGCCCCCTTTACCATTACCAACGGTACGAGACAGGGTTGCCCTCTATCCCCTATAATATTTTCACTGGTGATGGAACCCTTAGCAACTGAGATCAGATCCAATCCTCGGATATCAGGTATCCAGGTAGCGTCCACCACTCATAAAATAGATCTGTTTGCGAATGATGTAATCTTTACGGTCACTGACCCATTGCAGTCTCTCACTGAAATTTCAGCTTTTGTTTGTCCTTTAGCGCAGTATCTTATTACAAACTCAACATCACCAAATCTTGCGCCCTCCCTATTGCAATAATGAAAGGCCCCCTAAGTTTCCTCAAGGATAAATTTCCTTACCAATGGACCAACAAGAAATTAGATTACCTTGGTATCTGTATATCAGCCCCGTCCTCCCATACATTTAAAAATAACTTTGAAAAACTGTACCAATCCACTTTGATGGAAATGCAAAGGCTTGACAAATTCAAAACATCGTGGATAGGTAGAATAGCAGTATTTAAGATGTTAATCTTCCCTAAGATCTTGTATTACTTCCGAACAATTCCAATTCTCATCTCTCGGATCAATTTCCATAAATTAGAGGTGGCTATAAAAAGATTTATCTGGAAAGGGAAAAAAACGCGGATCCCGTTCCTGGCCCTTACAAAACACAAATTGGAAGGGGGAATGGGCCTACCCATTTTACCTATGTACTATTATGCAACACTCCTAGAACAACTTCCGGCGTGGTTTGTCCCTACAGACAAATTATGGGTGCAAATAGAACAGAATGTGATTCCTAATAAAGATCTACAGGCTCTACTTTTGGCTAGATCGGCTTCATCTAAAATATTGACCACATTTTTACCATTGTGACAGTATGAACGGCAAAGTGATGGATGGATGATATGTGTCACCTCGCATGAGGTCATACTGTGAGGTGTAAGGTGGAGTCCACTCCGGGTTTTCGGGGCCACAATGGCAGAGGTGGTTCCGGACCGGAGTTTGTGCTCCACTGATTACCACCAACAGGTGGTATAAAGGAGGCAGGGCTGGAGCAAGGAGTTGCTCGTGGCCTGGGACTCAGAGGTATTCTGACAGAGCTGTGTGTGTGCACTATACCTACAAAAAAAGGTTTGCTTTTATTTGGTTTTTGGGTGACAGGGAGAAGCCCTTCACCTCTGAGAGAGGAAACATCTCATGTTTAGTTAGTGCCTGGATGGCAAGGGTTTATTCTGATGTTTGTTTATTTTTGAGATGTTGCAAACCTTTTAAATAAAGCTGACAGCCCGTCAGATTTTAAGAAAGCCTGCAGTGCGGTCTACCTTTTTCCCAGGGAAGGTGATCCCCCACCTGAGCTAACCCCACACCATCTATTACCACTACACTAGAAGCTTGGAAAATACGATTGAACTTAAGCGACTCCTCTCCTAAACTGCACATTAATATCTCAATCTCTGCATATGAGCATCTTATTCCAAACCTCAACACTAAACCATTAAGGGACTTAGAGTACAATACATTTGCAGAAATAAGACAATCCGTCCTGAGTAAAGGAGTGCACCCTTACCTACAGATAAGGGGATTCCATGGTACCGGCCTAAACACATGGCTGGAGGTAGACTCCAAGCTATGGCACATTGTAACAAATCCTATTAAAATGAATAAAGGAATTTCCAAGTTTTAAAAACTTTTACATTATGATTGTGATCTTTCCACAGTTTTATCAGCTATAACACTATAATGATTGAGATAATCATCTGTATAAAATGGTCAAAACACAGGCCTGTTATACAAAGGGTTAAACAAACAGTAGCATTCTCTTTAGAGGAAGGGATTCGTAAATTGCAATACAGAGCTATAGAAAAAGTTCAACACTTTCAGAAAGAAAGATTTATTACTAAAAGGTCAAACGGGTGCAATAACAATATTTACAGAAACAAGATGTAACTAAGATATATATATAAATATACAATGAATCATAGCACAGAAAAGAGATATCAGAGAGAGGTGAAAGGGTTAAGGTACTTGCCAAAGTCCTGGGTGAGTAGATCCAAGTTTTAGAGCAAGAGGGCACATGTCTCCCCAGGTGGTATTGATGTTAAAAATGGGAGACATCTTCAACTTTCTAATCTTAGACCTGACAGTCGGTTTTGTAGTCCCCAGCAGGGGGTGGCTCTGCAGTCAAGGACCAATCTCCGCTTAGGGCGTAGAGATGGGTGGATGCCTCAACTAAAGCAAAAATCTCCCTTAACTCATATTTGGCCTATAACAAATGCACAAGTGACATCCCACCCACGGGTAGATTATTATGCAGACAAGTCTGAGGATTGATTAGATATGAATTATGAGAGTTTATGCTAAACGGTTCGCAAATCTATTTTTCTGCTTTCCTGTGCATCCAAGACAAGGCGAGTGACCCATCAAACTGTTTGCCTGCTCATCGTCCATCTGACGGTATGTTTGGTTTTTAAGTAAGTCTCTCATATTCCAAGATATGAGACATAGGGGAAAAATGGTTTTAACCAAGGTTATCTGATTCTGTCACCTACGCTGAGTTAAGTTTTATGAGGTTGGAATCTCTCTCAACTCTGGAGAAAGCTTGCCTTATCTCTTTCAAGGTCTGAAATGGTACAGCTTTCCGAGACAGCTAGGCACCTAGCTCAGAGATGCCTTGGCATGCCCGTGACCCACAACCAGCACACACACACACGCTGGCCAAATGTCTCCTCTCAGAGAGGGAGGGTGAGGGAGTGAGGGGAGAAAATGGATACTCTTAACAAAATGGAGTCTGTGTCCTTCACTGTGAGTTGCGCATGTTTGAGACAAGGATGACTAGAGAGACTGGTCTCTTAGAATACACAAAGGCATTATGAATGTCTCCCTCGTACAGGCAGGCTATAAGGTCTTCTCTTGCTGGTATCTGGTCCTGGATCGATTGTCAAGAATGTACCCTGGCTCCTACTCGCTTTGTTTCCGAGGATGTGGGCAAGTGAGAACGATGTTCCATGTATGGTGGACATGCCCTAAAGTTAGAAGGTACTGGATATGAGTTAATGCCCTGATCTTCATTACCATGATTAATGTCATTAAAAACCCTAGAACTGCAGTGCTCAATGAACCCATTGCTGGGGTTTCCAGATCCGCTCAGGCCCTAATCTATTTCATGTTTCTGGCAGCTAAAATTATGATCACACCTGCCTGGAAGAGCCTGGTGGCGGACTTAGCATTAATGAAACAAAAACTTTCATGGATCATGATCAATAAGAAAATGGTCAGTATCCTGCGTTATACCTCTACCAAGTTTGAGAGAGTTTGGAACCCATAGATTAGCTACCTGCAAACTACGTCCTTCCTTTCTCTCTGCTGGCTTGGGTGAACCTGTCATGTGGGTGGATTCTGTCAATCTGTCTTTCCCCTTGTTCTCTCCTACTCCCCTTTTTCTTTTTTTCTATCTTTTCTTGCTCGGGTGGCCTTTTGATGGCTCAACGCCATATTGTGATTTAAAGACACATTGTGTAGCACTCTGCTCTTCATGTGCTTGATACATAGGAATACAGACCTTGGGCTTTGGCACATTTAGATTGCTCTAGAGTCAACATTTCCATACCTCTGTACTTGCTGTTGATCTATCCTAGTACTTCCGGTTACAAGGTGGATAAGGATATCTGGACTTGCTATATGTAGCTGATCTATATTACTTTTATGTTAGCTCTGTGTCTCACCTGTGCTGCGAGAGCCTTTTGCATGGCTACCAGGGGCCTATAGCTGTACTGTTATTTATTTGTGTGTTCATTTTCAATAAAAAATATTGAAACAGTAATGCCGTCCAGTGCAGTGTCTTACAGACACAGTGTGCACTGAAAGATGCTTTCACACATTATCATGCTAAAATCATAGTCACAGTATCCACCCCAGGGTGCTCTACCTTATCATAATCATCATTTTAGTCAAAAGATGTAATTCATTTTTCTCAAATCTCCCTCAGTTTTATAATTATCAATCATTATAGTCACAGTGCATTTGCTGATTGCCATTATTCTCTAAAAGCTCTCTAATAATGTTATTGTCTTTTCTGGATCTGGGTTGACTTTGCCCCTATAGTACACAATATGCATTTTCAATTTTAGAACTTGTCCGCAACCAAAAGTTACTGTTATGCCTTTTGCATGTGTGCTTGTGTGGAGAAGTCTGTTTAGGGAAGAGCACATTTTGGGCTGTGTTGTGATGGGTTGCCCAGCACTCCTCTTGTAGGAGGCTGATGGAGCTGAATATTACCCAATGCTCTCAGTAGTTGTTTTTTTTTCATCCAAAAGAGTTTCATTAGTATTGAAATGGGCATAAGGTAACAGCATAAATGCAGACAAAGACATGCACCTATGGTGTGCACCTACACCCTACATATTGAGTCAAATGAATGGATAAGACAAGGTTTCTGCAATATAGCGTAAGCAGAAGGAATATATTACATAGGCAATTGGCAAGTTACCAAATTTCTGAAGTCAAATGAAATGAGAGACGTGTAACATTTTGAGGAGGAATACACCCTTTTTTAAGTCTGTGCACAAAGTCTTGAATTGCAAAAGTGGAAGTTATAGAGGAATCGCTAAGGAAATGTAGCATATTGAGGGATAGTAGCCTGCTTGTCCTCTGTGTGGCTTAACAGCCCTTAATGCTGAGAGCCTATTCAGATCTATGTGTTGCGGTATCATATGTTTAAAAAAAAAAATATTTTTTCAGAAGGCCTTACCTCAGTGCACATACCTTGCATTGTGAAAATCATCCCAACATATTAAACCATGCGTCCTTGACAAACAGACACATAACATACAGTTGCAAGAAAAAGTATGTGAACCCCTTGGGATTACGTGGAGTTTTGCATGAATTGGGCATAAAATGTGCTCTGAATGTCATCTAAGTCACAACAATAGAAGAACACAGTCTGCTGAACATAATACTACACAAACATTACATGTTGCCATGGTTTAATTGCACATAACATGTAAACATTCACAGTGCAGGGAGGAAAAAGTATGTGAGGCCCTAGCTTAATGACTTCTCCCAGAGCTAATTGGAGCCAGCAGTGAGCCAACCTTGACTCCAATCAGTGTGATGATATTGGATGTGTTGCTGACAGCTGTCCTGCCCTTAAAAAACACACACCTGTTTTGGGTTTACTGGTTTCAAGAAGCACTGTCTGATGTGAACCATGCCTTGCAGAAAAGAGCTCTCAGAAGACCTACCATCAAGAATTGTTGACTTGCATGAAGCTGGAAAGGGTTACAAAAGTATCTCCAAAAGCCTTGATGTTCATGTGTCCACGGTAAGACAGACTGTCTACAAATGGAGAAAGTTTAGCACTGTTGCTACTCTCCCTAGGCGTGGTCGTCCTGTAAAAATGACTGCAAGAGCACAGCGCAGAATGCTGCATGAGGTAAAGAAGAATCCCAGAGTGTCAGCTAAAGACCTACAGAAATCTCTGGCACATGCTAACATTTTTGTTGACACATCTACAATAAGGAAAACATTAAACAAGAATGGAGTACATGGGAGGACACCGCGGAGGAAGCCATTGCTGTCCAAAAAGAATATTGCAGCACGTTTGAAGTTTGCAAAAGAGCACCTAGATGTTCCACAGCACTACTGGCAAAATATACTGTGGACAGATGAAACCAAGATTGAGTTGTTTGGGAAGAACACACAACACTATGTGTGGAGAAAAAAAGGCACAGCACACCAACATCAAAACCTCATCCCCACTGTGAAACATGGCGGAGGGAGCATCATAGTTTGGGGCTGCTTTGCTGCCTCAGGGCCTGGACGGATTGTTGTCATTGATGGGAAAATGAATTCCAGAGTTTATCAAGACATTTTGCAGGAAAACGTACGACCATCTGTCCGCCAACTGAAGCTCCGCAGAGGATGGGTGATGCAACAGGACAATGACCCAAAGCATACAAGTAATTCAACAAAACAATGGCTGCAACAGCACAGAATACGCCTTCTGGAGTGGCCCAGTCAGAGTCCTGACCTCAACCCGATTGAAATGCTGTGGCATGACCTTAAGAGAGCGATTCACACCAGACATCCCAAGAATATTGCTACACTGAAACAGGTTTGTAAAGAGGAGTGGTCCAAAATGACTCCAGATCGTTGTGCAGGTCTGATCTGCAACTACAGGAAATGTTTGGTTGAGGTTATTGCTGCCAAAGGAGGGTCAACCAGTTATTAAGTCCAACGGTTCACATACTTTTTCCTCCCTGTACTGTGAATGTTTACATGTTATGTGCAATTAAACCATGGTAACATCTAATGTTTGTGTAGTATTATGTTCAGCAGACTGTGTTCTTCTATTGTTGTGACTTAGATGACATTCAGAGCACATTTTATGCCCAATTCATGCAAAACTCCACGTAATCCCAAGGGGTTCACATACTTTTTCTTGCAACTGTACATGTCCAAATTTTGATGTGCTTCTGGGCACCCTGATTAACTGAATGGGATGCCTAAAAGCTAAAATCTGGGGCAAACAAATAATATCTGAAATGAAATGCCATGTGTATTCAATCTTGGTTCTCCTTTTGTATTGTCTTCCAGATCCTTGCAGTAATATAGCATGAAACAACTCCTTCACATTGCCATCTGTGCAGTATCTTGCTGTAATAAAGACTGATCATTGCTGCCATATCCTCTTGACTGGTGACTGGTCTTGTGTGCATCCACTGTATCATTTTCGTCAGTCAGCCTGTAGTAGGAGCTTCTGCTGGATCCCAGCCATTGCACTTCTCTCTTCGCAAGCTAAGTACATCACAGTGATTTTTATAGCTGTGCTCTCTAGAAATGGATCTGTATAGGACAATATGTTTTTTTCAAATTAAATGAGCATGTGTTAAGTACAACTGTCAAAAGGGTCCAGAAAAAAACATATAAAAGCCTAACTAGTTACTGGCCCAATAGATGTCTAAACAGTGCAGCCGGTGCAAAGAAATGTGTAAACATTGCATGAGACCTTGGCAGCAGTAATAAATCACAGAATTAAAGCTAAAAAAACTGGAGAGAAAATTTGTAAATATAACTTTACAGTTGGTTTACACCTGAAATCCTTACAATCTTTCTGGGGAAATTCTGAAAAGTACTCCCAGATCTTGAGAGAAGATGCTCCTGCACTGGTTGAATGTCTTCTTGTGAAATTTGAGATACTCAGCAGTCTTCTGGATCTTGCTGGAAGGATAATGAAACTACCTCTGCAGTGCAAAACCCAGTAAATAGTAAGCATATTTGCAAAATTTTTATCTTGAGTTCTTTTTCCAACTTTATTGCAACACATTTTATGGGGGAGGGGTTCTGGAATTACTAAACAGCCCTTTCTTATTAGTGCAAGGCCCCTTTTAATGCAGTGTAAGCAGTACTGTAAAGCAAAATACAGATAGGCATAGCATAGCTGACACTACACTACAGTTTTTTTTGTTTTTTTTTTAAGATTACTTTTTTCCCATGTCCCTGCTGTAAAGAGGTGATACCAGCATCTATATGAAAGGAGGGTTAGTATGAAAAATGCCCCAAATGTATCAACTTTGTTATATCTGTTGAAACATTCTCATATAAGGTAACTGCAATGCTATTTGTTGCTAATTAACCATTGCCAATGGTCATCTGGCAGTATGCAATACTTAATGATTTTTCTAATTGCTGCTTCACCAAGCATAAGGGGAAGGAGTTTTGTCAAAAGCTATCATGCTGCTTTATATTTTAAAGGACAGTGAAGTGGCTAATACCATTCATAGTGGATGATAATAGAAACAATGTTGAGATATCAATCACTTTAAATTAATATTTGGAGTGACATACAGTACTAGAAATATGAAAATTAGTATATAGATAGATGGATTGATTTGTGCCTGTTTTAGTGAGTTTGAGAAATGCGTGCTATTACTATTACAATGTTACCATTTGTTCAACCATTTTTATTAACTCCTATAGAGCATTATTCTTTCTCATTATGTAAATATGCTTTGCCTACTATAAACTTTACTGACCAGAACAGTTATTTACAGGTAGCTCTTTGCATTAACATTCTACCATTGAAGAACATTAGTACTTTAGAAATTCACAGAGTAGTTGGTCTCCAGCAGTTTTATATGTACTGCACAGAGATCAGAAGCTGGCTAATTAGTCCCCTAATGGTGTGGACTTAACACTGATGGATTGACCAAATCATTTAGAGAGGAATGCAAGTTTTGGATGCATTACTGTACCATTCTATGGTTTACTGCATATTTCACATAAATTTGACATGTGAAGTATACTCCATTTTTATGTTATACATTTCCTTTAATATTGGTTTGACATCTTGGAAACTTAAATATTTTTATGTAATACATATACAGTGCTCAGCATAAATGAGTACACCCCTTTTGAAAAGTAAGATTTTAATCAATATCTCAAGGAAAAAAAGAACAATTTCCAATTTTTTGACAAAACTGAGTTTTATACAACATTTGCTTAGCTAATTATATGAACTTAAGGTTAATAATATAACTTAAATTACAAAATCTTTAGTTTTACTCAAATTAGTTGTCGCAAAAATGAATACACCCCACAACAAAACCTACTACATCTAGAATTTTGCATGACCTCCATGATTTGTAAGGACAGAACCAGTCTTCTAGGCATGGAATGAACAAGTTGGTTTCATACTGGCAACATCTATCTTTTTCCATTCTTCAAGAACAACCTATTTTAAAGCCTGGATGCTGGATGGAGAGTGATGCTCAACTTGTCTCTTCGGAATTCCCCATAGGTGTTTGATTGGGTTCAGATCAGGAGACATACAGAACTTGGCCACTGAATCACTTTCACCCTGTTCTTCTTCAGAAATGCAACAGTGGCCTTAGATGTGTGTTTTGGATCATTGTCATGTTGGAAAAGTGCACGAAAACCAGGGCCATGGAGTGATGGTAGCATCTTCCCTTTCAATATAGAACAGTACATCTGTGAATTCATGATACCATTAATTAAATGCAGCTCCTTGACACCAGCAGCACTCATGCAGCCCCACAGAAGGACACTGCGACCACCATGTTTCACTTGAGGCACCATGCATTTTTCTTTGTACTCCTCATCTTTGAGACACTATACAGTTTTGAGGCCATCAGTTCCAAAAACATTTATCCTGGTCTCATAACTCCAGAATACAGAGTCCCCATAGTCTTTTTGTTTTGCAGTATGGGCCCTGGCAAATTCTAGGCGGGCTTTTTTGTGCATGGGCTATAGGAAAGGCTTCCTTTGTGGACAACACCATATATGCCATTCCTTTGCAGTGTATGTTGAATTGTGTCATGGGAAACAAGTACCCCAGTTTGGCTTTCTACTTCTTTAGACAACCATGCAGTGAACTTGCATGGTGATTTTCTTCAACCCATCTCCTCAGAAGATGCTCCTGTCAAGATGTTAACTACAGCTTGGGCGTCTCTGTGAGATGGTTGCAGTTCCATCTTTGTAAAATTTTTGTATCACTTTTGCTACAGTATTCTGATAAGTAAAGATTTGCTGATCTTCCTATAGCCTTCACCTTTCTTGTGTAAAGAAATTATTTTCTTTCTCAGGCCTTGTGACATTTCTCTTCCATGTGGTGCCATTGCTAACAGCATGAAATGGGAAGGGGTTTTCTTTGTTAAGTAACGCAATCAACTTTTATAATCAACTGTCCGCTGTTTAATGAATAATTAGACTCACCTGTAGTTGAATTCTTGTTATTAGGATTTTGTTGTTTAAGTTTAGCTTTGCTCCTAAGAATTTCATTGGGGTGTATTCATTTTTGCAACATCGTCTTGAATTAATTTATTAGAAAAATTACTTTTTTGTGTGTGCAAAATATATATATTATATTGCCAAAAGTATTGGAACACCTGCCTTTACACGCAGATGAATTTTAATGGCATCCCAGTCTTAGTCCGTAGGATTCAATATTGAGTTGGCCCACCCTTTGCAGCTATAACAGCTTCAACTCTTCCGGGAAGGCTGTCCACAAGGTTTAGGAGTGTGTCTATGGGAAAGCTTGACCATTCTTCCAGAAGCGCATTTGTGAGGTCAAGCACTGATATTAGACCACAAGGCCTGGCGCGCAGTCTCTGCTCTAATTCATCCCAAAGGTTTTCTATTCGGTTGAGTTCAGGACTCTGTGCAGGCCAGTCAGGTTCCTCCATCCCAAACTCGCTCATCCACGTCTTTAGGGACTTTGCTTTGTACACTGGTGCACAGTCATGTTGGAACAAGAAGAAGCCATCCCCAAACTGTTTCCACAAAGTTGGGAGCATGAAATTGTCCAAAATGTCTTGGTATGATGACACCTTAAGAGTTACCTTCACTGGAACGAAGGGCGCAAAGCCCAACCCCTGGGAAACAACCCCATACCATAATCCCCCCTCCACCAAACTTTAAACTTGGCACAATGCAGTCAGGCAAGTACCGTTATCGTGGCAACCTCCAAACCCAGACATGTACATCAGATTGCCAGACAGAGAAGCATGATTCTTTACTCCAGAGAACAGGTCTCCACTGCTCTAGAGTCCAGTGATGATGTGCTTTACACCATTCAATCTGACACCTTGCATTGCACTTGATGTAAGGCTTGGATGCAGCTGCTTGGCCATGGAAACCCATTCCATGAAGCTCTCTATGTACTGTTGTTGTGTTAATCTGAAGGCCACACAAAGTTTGGAGGTCTTTCGCTATTGACTCTGCAGACAGTTGGTGACTTCTGAGCACTGTGCGTTTCAGAATGTACTGACCCCACTCTGTAATTTTACATGACCTACCACTTTGTGGCTGAGTTGCTATTGTTCCCAGTTGCTTTCACTTTGTTATAATACCACTACCAGCTGTCTGTGGAATATTTAGTAGCAAGGAAATTTCATGGTACTACACATGAATTCACTGAGCTCCTAAGAGCGACCCATTCTTTCACAAATGTTTGTAGAAGCAGTCTGCATGCCTAGGTGCTTGATTTTATACACCTGTGGACATGGAGGTGATTGTAACTATGGTTTGGAGGGGTGTCCCAATACTTTTAGCAATATATTGTGTGTGTATCGATATGGGAATCTCAGGGTCAGTACAACCAGCCATTTGTAAAGATAACACAGGAGTTGATTTACTAAAACTGTAGAGTGCAATATTTAGTGCAGTTGTACATGGTGGCCAATCAGCTTCTAATTGTAGCTTGTTCAATTAAGCCTTGACAAAAAAAAACTGGAAACGGATTGGTTTCTATGCAGTGCTACACCAGATTTTGCTTTCTCCAGTCTTAGTAAATCAACCCCACAGTCTTAATTGCTTTTTCAAAAGTCAGGAAATAAACAACTTTCTTCAGCAAAGAAAATCACAAACAGTTCACAGTTCTCGTATAATGAAAACAGTAGGATGGCTCACTTCCAATATACCAGTCCCAGTTCACACTTGCACAAGGCTATGAACTATTTCACTCTACTTCACACTCGGAAGTGATTCTTTGCTGCTGCTTTTTAGAACTCCCTTGCAGGTTTCTTAACCCCTTGTGGACCAGAGTCTCTGTAATCAGGGTTTGGAGGTTCTTTGACACCCAAAAGTCTCTCTGAACCTCCAAATTCTTGGTCCTAAATAAAAACATACTATTCCAAAGAGTACTGAAAATCACTCCTCTCCTCTCCAAACGGACTACCCTGGAACCCCTCACCCTGCGTGAGTGAGAATTCCTGAGTACTCAAACTGCACACAAGTTGTCCACCTTAATGGGACCACAGCTCAAATATAGGGAAAAATACTTGCTGTTCAGGACACATTCTTGTAGTCCAGCACTATATACAGTATATATAGCATTTTCTGACTTCTGTTCCCCAAACCATCTAAAATAAGGCAAAATCATAATAAAATGCTTACTATAATGCTTCTTCCTTAAAAGTTCAACTTTAATTAAATCAGGTGGGCAAATTAGTAAATTACACCTCTGCACACTAAAGTGTATTACAAAGACAGACTTCTAAGAACAAAAGTTTCTGATTCATTGCCAGGGGTTACAGTACTTAGTAAATAGCTGTATAGCTTGTGACAGTTTTGAGATGTCAGATTTGATTCTCTGTTTTAATGAAGGAAATCTTTTTCTTACTTTGTTTAGCACCATTACTAGAAGAAAGGATATGATTTGAATGATGTAGACAACCTTTTTGTAAAACAACATACCTGTTCATATTATACAAAGTGACAGAATTGCAAAATGGCGAAGGACCTCAATACCAGGGATTTCTAGAAACATCCTCTGTCTGCAAGCAAAATATTATGTTATTCAACTGTCAAATGGCACATTGCAGTCTTCACATACAGAGAAAAAGCAGGCTGACAGTTAAATGCTTTAGGGAACCATAAAACAATAGATTTTCAACTGCAGGCTAGATGCACAAAGTGCAGGAGAGAATGTGCTGGAATGTACATGCTAGCACTATGGCAAAACACTACAGAAGAACATAATTCTCAATGTCCTCATTACATGATACAAAGAACTTTCTCTATGGCTAGATAGCACAGTCATGTATACAGCTATAAAAAAGGAGCATGCTCAAATCTATATTACTATTTTTATTTCAACATTGTGGTTATAAATTAAACAAATAAACTTCTGTCAGCTATAAAGTGCAGGAACCTAGCTGATCCACATTCCATCCTTTACTAACAAATGCTGGGCTGTTCTCATAAGCAGGGCTCTGGGGTAATGTAAAATAAATACATACATAAATAAATAAAAACAATGGCGAGTAAATACCAGTAAAAGAAAGCCCTGCCTAAAAACATATATAAAATGAATTTAGGTTGCATGACCAAGTAATTGTTAGTTATAGTATCACAGTGCTTAAGACTGAAAGATAGCCTGGAAGGGGGTTTAACATGCCCATTTTTCTTACTTTCTGGATTAGATATATTACAAGCCATAAGCTGCTGATTGTATTCAGTATGCCAGAAAGAAACATGCAAAGTGCAGCAAACCATTGAAACCAAGCAGCATTCATATTTCACTGGTCTGATTACAGAAAACTGTGAATTACATTTGTATGGCATATAACACTTAATATGTTATTTCATTGAGAAGAGTGTGCCAACATATTAGTTAATTACCCTTGGTAGGACTTTAGCTAGTTGCATCACTGCTTACATTTGGATACCATTTTTGCACTTCGGTTTACTTGGAAAGACTTCATAGTTAAAGCTTCATTCAAGCAACATTTGTTAACTTTTTGATAGAGTGGGAAAGAGTTAAAATTTATGTCAGGCTTTTATCTTTTTCACTGATTCCACTATGGAGATTTGCCCCAACTTCTTGCTTTAAGCTTGTCATTTGACAAACAGTCCAAGGTGGCCTGAGGTTTGGTCTTTGAAGGAGTTTATCTACCTCCCAGATTGTGACCCTTCTTTCATTATAGGTCACTGAGGGAGATACACATGCTTGTTAGAAGTATATTTCTTCTATTGTGGAGATTTTTCCAGGAGAAGGAGGAATGTGTTACTTGCCCACCCCTACAAATTAACTTTTGGCTCCATCTTAACAAAGATTTGGATCAAATTTTGCTTGTTCAGGAGTTTATCCAAGTGCTGGACTTTTAGCCAATTCAGTGGGAGGCAAATGTCATATATAACATTTTACTACTGCTACTATATATGACGGCTTTCTTCTTCCAGCTCAGGGGTGGACTGACCATTTGGAAACTCAGGCACTGCCCGAGGGCTTGGGGTCAGTAGGGGGCCCCATGAGATGCCCCTGGTACCTTTTTCATAGTTTGGGCAAGGACACAGGGGCCCCATGATCCCCTATTCCCCGGGGGCCCCATGAGTTGTCAGTCTGTTCCAGCTATTAATGGTTATTAAATAATTGGAGCATGCCAGCACCCACCACATACTTAGCAACCAGTACTGTCAACTGGCTCCATTCATTTTCTGGTTGGGAATATGCTGGCCATATAAACAAAGGTGCAGAAATACTGTCTGACATCTCTACCCAAATATGGCCACTGGCCTAATTTGGGCAATTATCAGGTATATGCCATCCTTTTTTTACATTATAGATGACAGTTCAGGAAGCTGTAATTCGTGCAAATGATTGGAATGAACAAGACAGCTGCTTTTTTTTCCTTTGACAACTCAGAGTCATTCATCATAATTGCCAAGGCTCCCTATCACTGGACAACATCAATGACATTGAATTTACATTGTGTGGACATTTTTTTTTTGTTGATTCCTTTATTTACTTTTTTTTTGTGAAATTGAGCATGGGTACCATTTGCCACTGGATCAGAGTTGTGGTAAAGAGGCCCTTGTCTGCATGAACATGGGGACAAGATGCTTTGCCAGGAGGATCCTCCCTAGCAAGGTACCCCCTCATAGTGAGGGCATGTAACCTGGTATGGTTGAGACAGGGTGGGGCACGTCTGCATGCCCAAAAAATGGTCTAGCATGGATTTTCTTTTTGTGTGGAGTTCCTTCTTAAAATGTATACCAGACTCAGGTCTATCACCAGACTGTGAAGGTGGTACTCTCTCTAATCAAGAGAGAGTTCTTTTCACAAACATTTAAATTGAGGTATGAGACAAGCCCTGAAACTGACAAATGTACATGAAATTGTATTTATGTGTGTATCTTTGTGATGCTAAATCCTCACAATGACTACTGAGAATTAAAGTCATCTGGTTACACCAGTTAATTATGATTACTGCAGCAGGGGTGTATGCTCAGCAGGGGTGGACTGACCATTTGGAAACTCGGGCACTGCCGAGGGTCCGGGGTGAGTAGGGGGCCCCATGAGATGCCCCTGGTACCTTTTTCATAGGATTTTTTTAGTTTGGGCAAGAACACAGGGGCCCCATGATCCCCTATTGCCCGGGGGCCCCATGAGTTGTCAGTCTGCCCCTAATGCTCAGCCAACCATTCTAAAGTATTTTTCTCCTTGAAAGTTCATTGGTCAAGATGCACATGAAATTAAAGTAGAACTACACTGCATCTGAGCACCACAGACCAAAAGCATAATTTAATTAATTTTTGATATTCAAAGCAAACACACCCATCCATCCCTGTCTCCATGCTTTAACTTACTAAGAAATCACTTGGAAAAACACCCACTAGAATTTTTGGCTGCAGCCATATTGAATAAGAGCAGATGATTCATGTAGCAATTACTTCCTGGAATCCATTTGCCTTTAGCTTAGGCATGCAGACAGGAGGGTGTATTGAGAAAACCCCTGAAGAGTCCTGGGATTATGAAATCATTTGCCTAGGCATGGAAACCAGGAAGTGACTAAAGAAATTTAAAAAACAGTTTAAAACAAGTAAATATGATATACAGTACTTTCCTGTCAGGAATGGACTTGCCAGTAATGGTGGGACTCACCTGCCTTGTGGGCTGCAGTACCAGGGCTGGCCAGCGGGTGCTCTCAGCAATCAGAGACTCAACCCTGTAGTCAGCCAAACACCTGAGGCTGATTGCAGGTGTATTTAAGGGATGGCCAGACCTGCAGTCTGTGCCTTGGTGTGTGTTTTTCCATGGGCCCCTGTATCTTGTTACCTGCATTCCTGTTTCTGTTTCTGTTCCTGCCTGACTGACTCGTTGCCGACCCTGCCTGATCCTGACCTCTGCTGACTTCTCCTGTTTGATCCTTGGCTTGTGACCCCGACCATTCTCTGCCTGACCCCCCTGTACCTACCTGCCCGTTAGTTGCTGTACCCGGCTCGTGACCTGACTACTCTCTGCCTGCTCCTCCTGTTCCTACCTGCCCGATTGTTATTGACCCAGCCTGCCTGACTACGCTTGCATTGTATGTATTGTTATCTGTGGGTGGTTTGGTTCGTTTGCGCTGTGTTTATGTTTTAGTATTGCACTGCGTTTTGTATTGTTAGTATTAATAAATTATATTGTTTATAACATATCTGAAGCCTGCGTTTCCCTGCGTCAGTTCACATACCTCTGGTCATACCTGGAGCCCTGACATTTCCTTTCTATTTACTAATGCTAGCAGCATAAGGATTAAAAATAGGCAATGTTGATTGAGAGAGTGAAATTCCACTTTTAAGTGTCAGTAAATTCTAAAAAATAAATTAATGTAATAATTCCGTGTGTCTTTTATTTATTAAAAAAGTTTCAATTATCTGTGGATCCTGACAGAGACCAGTGACTTCTGGTTTACTGTGGCAACAATCAGCAGTTTTATCTAGCCTTTGCAGCATTGCCACTGCAGTGTGCATGCTATGGTTATTTGGAAAACAAAATCTGATTTACTATGTACCTGGACATCTCTTAATGCAGTGGCAATGTTTCAGAAACCATATGGACATGCAGATCCTTGCTACAATGATGTGCATGCACCAGTTCTTTAGTACAGTTGGCTGTATTGCAAAGCTAGAAGCCTGGGTTGGTTGTACATCTGTTCAAGTGGCAATAAAATAAAAAAAAACAACAGGGCTCTTTGTTCCTCTCCAATATCCCTCAATATGTCAAATAGCTTTCCAGTCACATGACTTAGTCCCACCCACTGACCCAGGCTGTACAAAGCAGAGGGGAATCAGAATGGCCATGTGACCTACACAATAGAAAGAAAATGTTTTCCTGACATTTCTAATTAATTATATGATAGTTAGATTGGTTGCTGTTGGTTTGTTCTACTTAAAGAACAAAAGATAGCATCTAGGTTTACAACCGCTTTAAATATACAGTATAACACTTTCCGTTTAAATGGGAAAAACACAACATCCCTTATCTGGGAATCAAACTCACCGCCTCTACCAACCAACTTTACAATACTAACTTCAAACCATTACTTGAAACCATCCCTCAAGAGCTCAAAAACCTACGCACAACCACTTTGTCAACATTAGGCAGAATAGCAACTTTAAAAATGTATATACTACCTAAAATACTCTACATTTTTCGTACACTTCCGATCCCAATCCCCTGCTCATTCTTTTCTAAACTCCAAGCAATACTTAACGAATTTCTTTGGAATTCAAGAAGACCCAGATGCACCACGAATCTCCTGATACGCCCACCCTCCAGAGGAGGAGCTGGTCTTCCACACCTAAAATCATATTACCAAGCTGTTATGCTAGACCAACTCTTTTTCTGGTGGCATCCTACCACTGAGAAAACTTGGACCACTATGGAAACCTCATTATATCTACCACACACAATGACAGACATATTATTTATACCCCGAACACATCAACCTAAATCCCTACACAGACATCCCTACGTACAAGCTTCTTTAAATGTCTGGATTGACTTCTTAACTAGAGATGAGCGAATCGAACATGGCGAAGTGGAATTCGTTTTGAATATTGGGAAATATTCGATTCGCGCTGAATCCGAAAATTAGCCAACTTCGGATGCACGAATCGAATTTTCCCAAAAATGGCGGCGACATGTGTGGCGACGGAGCGGGGATCTCTGGGAAGGCGCGCAGACAAGGCGCGCTGACCCATAATGCATTCATTCATGACATGTGATCGCATTAGCCAATCAGCAGCCAGCCAGCCAGCACTGTGTAATGGTGGAGCTATAAATTGCGGCCATCTTACAATTCTCCATTAGCCTCCGGTCATTCAAGAGAGACAGACCTGTCTGTATTAGGGACAGAGTTAGGGCCAGAGAGACTTTAGGGCCACAGAATCGTTACTTAGGGACACAGAATCGTTACTTAGGGACACAGAATCGTTACTCAGGGACACAGAATTGTTACTCAGGGACACAGAATTGTTACTCAGGGACAGACACAGAATTGTTACTGAGGGACACAGAATTGTTACTCGGGGACACAGAATTGTTACTGAGGGACACAGAATCGTTACTTAGGGACACAGAATCGTTACTCAGGGACACAGAATTGTTACTCAGGGACACAGAATTGTTACTCAGGGACAGACACAGAATTGTTACTGAGGGACACAGAATTGTTACTCGGGGACACAGAATTGTTACTGAGGGACACAGAATCGTTACTGAGGGACACAGAATTGTTACTCAGGGACACAGAATTGTTACTCAGGGACAGACACAGAATTGTTACTCAGGGACAAAGAATTGTTACTCAGGGACACAGAATTGTTACTCAGGGAAAGAAACAGAATTGTTACTCAGGGACAGACACAGAATTGTTACTCAGGGACACAGAATTGTTACTCAGGGACACAGAATCGTTACTCAGGGACACAGAATTGTTACTTAGGGACACAGAATCGTTACTGAGGGACACAGAATCGTTACTGAGGGACACAGAATTGTTACTCAGGGACACAGAATTCTTACTCAGGGACAGACACAGAATTGTTACTCAGGGACACAGAATTGTTACTCAGGGACACAGAATTGTTACTGAAAGACACAGAATTGTTACTGAGGGACACAGAATCGTTACTCAGGGACACAGAATTGTTACTCAGGGACACAGAATTGTTACTCAGGGACAGACACAGAATTGTTACTCAGGGACAGACACAGAATTGTTACTCAGGGACAGACACAGAATTGTTACTCAGGGACAGACACAGAATTGTTACTCAGGGGCACAAAATTGTTACTCAGGGACACAGAATTGTTACTCAGGGACACAGAATTGTTACTCAGGGACAGACACAGAATTGTTACTCAGGGACAAAGAATTGTTACTCAGGGACACAGAATTGTTACTCAGGGAAAGAAACAGAATTGTTACTCAGGGACAGACACAGAATTGTTACTCAGGGACACAGAATTGTTACTCAGGGACACAGAATCGTTACTCAGGGACACAGAATTGTTACTTAGGGACACAGAATCGTTACTGAGGGACACAGAATCGTTACTGAGGGACACAGAATTGTTACTCAGGGACACAGAATTCTTACTCAGGGACAGACACAGAATTGTTACTCAGGGACACAGAATTGTTACTCAGGGACACAGAATTGTTACTGAAAGACACAGAATTGTTACTGAGGGACACAGAATCGTTACTCAGGGACACAGAATTGTTACTCAGGGACACAGAATTGTTACTCAGGGACAGACACAGAATTGTTACTCAGGGACAGACACAGAATTGTTACTCAGGGACAGACACAGAATTGTTACTCAGGGACAGACACAGAATTGTTACTCAGGGGCACAAAATTGTTACTCAGGGACACAGAATTGTTACTCAGGGACAGACACAGAATTGTTACTCAGGGACACAGAATTGTTACTCAGGGACACAGAATTGTTACTGAGGGACACAGAATCGTTACTCAGGGACACAGAATCGTTACTCAGGGACACAGAATTGTTACTCAGGGACAGACACAGAATTGTTACTCAGGGACACAGAATTGTTACTCAGGGACAGACACAGAATTGTTACTCAGGGACACAGAATTGTTACTGAGGGACACAGAATCGTTACTGAGGGACACAGAATTGTTACTCAGGGACACAGAATTGTTACTCAGGGACACAGAATTGTTACTCAGGGACAGACACAGAATTGTTACTCAGGGACACAGAATTGTTACTCAGGGACACAGAATTGTTACTGAGGGACACAGAATCGTTACTCAGGGACACAGAATCGTTACTCAGGGACACAGAATTGTTAATCAGGGACAGACACAGAATTGTTACTCAGGGACACAGAATTGTTACTCAGGGACACAAAATTGTTACTCAGGGACACAGAATTGTTACTCAGGAACACAGAATTGTAACTCAGGGACACAGAATCGTTACTGAGGGACACAGAATCGTTACTGAGGGACACAGAATTGTTACTGAGGGACACAGAATTGTTACTCAGGGACACAAAATTGTTACTCAGGGACACAGAATTGTTCCTCAGGGACACAGAATCGTTACTGAGGGACACAGAATCGTTACTCAGGGACACAGAATCGTTACTCAGGGACACAGAATCGTTACTCAGGGACACAGAATTGTTACTCAGGGACACAGAATTGTTACTCAGGGACACAGAATTGTTACTCAGGGACACAGAATCGATACTCAGGGACACAGAATCGTTACTCAGGGACACAGAATTGTTACTCAGGGACACAGAATTGTTACTCAGGGACAGACACAGAATTGTTACTCAGGGACACAGAATTGTTACTCAGGGACACAGAATTGTTACTGAGGGACACAGATTCGTTACTGAGGGACACAGAATCGTTACTCAGGGACACAGAATCGTTACTCAGGGACACAGAATTGTTACTCAGGGACACAGAATTGTTACTCAGGGACAGACACAGAATTGTTACTCAGGGACACAGAATCGTTACTCAGGGACACAGATTTGTTACTCAGGGACACAGAATTGTTACTCAGGGACACAGAATCGTTACTCAGGGACACAGAATTGTTACTCAGGGACACAGAATTGTTACTGAGGGACACAGAATCGTTACTGAGGGACACAGAATTGTTACTCAGGGACACAGAATTGTTACTCAGGGACACAGAATCGTTACTCAGGGACACAGAATTGTTACTCAGGGACACATAATTGTTACTCAGGGACACAGAATCGTTACTCAGGGACACAGAATCGTTGAATTAAAGAGTATGTCAGACAACACGCAGAGGAGTGGCAGAGGAGGCAATGTTTCAGGAGCGAGCAAACGTGGCAGCAGAGGAAGGGGTCGAGGCAGCACTAGTCGCTGCCAGAGGCCAGTGCTCCCGGTGTCATCCAGCGGTCATGTCTTCACCGACAACCCTGCCGTCATCGATTGGTTGGTTCGGTCGTCTTCCTCTTCCCAGGTCACCTCTGACACCTACAGCCAACGGTCGGTGGGTACGTCAGACACAACCGTTAGTTGGCATGGCCCGGGAGCAAGCCCACTGAAATCACGTGTCCTCTACCTGCCCCTGTCCTTTGGTGTTCCCTCACCAAGCGAAGTATCGCATGCTGTGGGCTCAGCCCCACTGTACAGTGAGGAAGAGCTAACAGAGGGCGGTCAGGAACGGGGGGAGACATCCGCCTCTTCAGCAGCCAGGCGAAGAAGTACTGGCGAGGAGAGTGGCTCGGTAGCCGGTCTAGAGACAGGTCTGTCTCCTGACCCACACGCGACCGAGGGGGCTAGTAGTGAGGTGGAGACCCTAATTGATGATGATGAGGCTGATCGCACTTGGCAGCCTCGTCGTCATCTGCCAGGCCCGTAATCTGCCATGGGCCCCCGTACCGACTCCTCATGCTGCTGCCAGGCCCGTAATCTGTCATGGGCCCCTGTACCGCCTCCTCATGCTGCTGCCAGGTCCAGAGTGTGTCATGGGTCCCTGTACGGCCTCCCATTGCTGCTGTCTCCATCGCCACACTCTGCCATGTGCCACTTTCAGGTCTCCTCACACTGCTGGTGGGTTCCATTTGTCATAGGGTGCTGGCAGATTACGGGCCTCCCATTGCTGCTGCCAGGCCCGTAATCTGTCATGGGCCCCTGTACCGCCTCCTCATGCTGCTGCCAGGTCCAGAGTATGTCATGGGTCCCTGTACGGCCTCCCATTGCTGCTGTCTCCATCGCCACACTCTGCCATGTGCCACTTTCAGGTCTCCTCACACTGCTGGTGGGTTCCATTTTGTCATAGGTTGCTGGCAGATTACGGGCCTCCCATTGCTGCTGCCAGGCCCGTAATCTGTCATGGGCCCCTGTACCGCCTCCTCATGCTGCTGCCAGGTCCAGAGTGTGTCATGGGTCCCTGTACGGCCTCCCATTGCTGCTGCCAGGCCCGTAATCTGCCATGGGCCCCCGTACCGACTCCTCATGCTGCTGCCAGGCCCGTAATCTGTCATGGGCCCCTGTACCGCCTCCTCATGCTGCTGCCAGGTCCAGAGTGTGTCATGGGTCCGTGTACGGCCTCCCATTGCTGCTGTCTCCATCGCCACACTCTGCCATGTGCCACTTTCAGGTCTCCTCACACTGCTGGTGGGTTCCATTTTGTCATAGGGTGCTGGCAGATTACGGGCCTCCCATTGCTGCTGCCAGGCCCGTAATCTGTCATGGGCCCCTGTACCGCCTCCTCATGCTGCTGCCAGGTCCAGAGTGTGTCATGGGTCCCTCTACGGCCTCCCATTGCTGCTGTCTCCATCGCCACACTCTGCCATGTGCCACTTTCAGGTCTCCTCACACTGCTGGTGGGTTCCATTTTGTCATAGGGTGCTGGCAGATTACGGGCCTCCCATTGCTGCTGCCAGGCCCGTAATCTGCCATGGGCCCCCGTACCGACTCCTCATTCTGCTGCCAGGCCCGTAATCTGTCATGGGCCCCTGTACCGCCTCCTCATGCTGCTGCCAGGTCCAGAGTGTGTCATGGGTCCCTCTACGGCCTCCCATTGCTGCTGTCTCCATCGCCACACTCTGCCATGTGCCACTTTCAGGTCTCCTCACACTGCTGGTGGGTTCCATTTTGTCATAGGGTGCTGGCAGATTACGGGCCTCCCATTGCTGCTGCCAGGCCCGTAATCTGTCATGGGCCCCTGTACCGCCTCCTCATGCTGCTGCCAGGTCCAGAGTATGTCATGGGTCCCTGTACGGCCTCCCATTGCTGCTGTCTCCATCGCCACACTCTGCCATGTGCCACTTTCAGGTCTCCTCACACTGCTGGTGGGTTCCATTTTGTCATAGGGTGCTGGCAGATTACGGGCCTCCCATTGCTGCTGCCAGGCCCGTAATCTGTCATGGGCCCCTGTACCGCCTCCTCATGCTGCTGCCAGGTCCAGAGTGTGTCATGGGTCCCTGTACGGCCTCCCATTGCTGCTGCCAGGCCCGTAATCTGCCATGGGCCCCCGTACCGACTCCTCATGCTGCTGCCAGGCCCGTAATCTGTCATGGGCCCCTGTACCGCCTCCTCATGCTGCTGCCAGGTCCAGAGTGTGTCATGGGTCCGTGTACGGCCTCCCATTGCTGCTGTCTCCATCGCCACACTCTGCCATGTGCCACTTTCAGGTCTCCTCACACTGCTGGTGGGTTCCATTTTGTCATAGGGTGCTGGCAGATTACGGGCCTCCCATTGCTGCTGCCAGGCCCGTAATCTGTCATGGGCCCCTGTACCGCCTCCTCATGCTGCTGCCAGGTCCAGAGTGTGTCATGGGTCCCTCTACGGCCTCCCATTGCTGCTGTCTCCATCGCCACACTCTGCCATGTGCCACTTTCAGGTCTCCTCACACTGCTGGTGGGTTCCATTTTGTCATAGGGTGCTGGCAGATTACGGGCCTCCCATTGCTGCTGCCAGGCCCGTAATCTGCCATGGGCCCCCGTACCGACTCCTCATTCTGCTGCCAGGCCCGTAATCTGTCATGGGCCCCTGTACCGCCTCCTCATGCTGCTGCCAGGTCCAGAGTGTGTCATGGGTCCCTCTACGGCCTCCCATTGCTGCTGTCTCCATCGCCACACTCTGCCATGTGCCACTTTCAGGTCTCCTCACACTGCTGGTGGGTTCCATTTTGTCATAGGGTGCTGGCAGATTACGGGCCTCCCATTGCTGCTGCCAGGCCCGTAATCTGCCATGGGCCCCCGTACCGACTCCTCATTCTGCTGCCCGGCCCGTAATCTGTGATGGGCCCCTGTACCGCCTCCTCATGCTGCTGCCAGGTCCAGAGTGTGTCATGGGTCCCTGTACGGCCTCCCATTGCTGCTGTCTCCATCGCCACACTCTGCCATGTGCCACTTTCAGGTCTCCTCACACTGCTGGTGGGTTCCATTTTGTCATAGGGTGCTGGCAGATTACGGGCCTCCCATTGCTGCTGCCAGGCCCGTAATCTGTCATGGGCCCCTGTACCGCCTCCTCATGCTGCTGCCAGGTCCAGAGTGTGTCATGGGTCCCTGTACGGCCTCCCATTGCTGCTGTCTCCATCGCCACACTCTCCCATGTGCCACTTTCAGGCCTCCTCACACTGCTGGTGGGTTCCATTTTGTCATAGGGTGCTGGCAGATTACGGGCCTCCCATTGCTGCTGCCAGGCCCGTAATCTGTCATGGGCCTCTGTACCGCCTCCTCATGCTGCTGCCAGGTCCAGAGTGTGCCATGGGTCCCTGTACGGCCTCCCATTGCTGCTGCCAGGCCCGTAATCTGCCATGGGCCCCTGTACCAACTCCTCATGCTGCTGCCAGGCCTGTAATCTGTCATGGGCCCCTGTACCGCCTCCTCATGCTGCTGCCAGGTCCAGAGTGTGTCATGGGTCCCTGTACGGCCTCCCATTGCTGCTGTCTCCATCGCCACACTCTGCCATGTGCCACTTACAGGTCTCCTCACACTGCTGGTGGGTTCCATTTTGTCATAGGGTGCTGGCAGATTACGGGCCTCCCATTGCTGCTGCCAGGCCCGTAATCTGCCATGGGCCCCCGTACCGACTCCTCATGCTGCTGCCAGGCCCGTAATCTGTCATGGGCCCCTGTACCGCCTTCTCATGCTGCTGCCAGGTCCAGAGTGTGTCATGGGTCCGTGTACGGCCTCCCATTGCTGCTGTCTCCATCGCCACACTCTGCCATGTGCCACTTTCAGGTCTCCTCACACTGATGGTGGGTTCCATTTTGTCATAGGGTGCTGGCAGATTACGGGCCTCCCATTGCTGCTGCCAGGCCCGTAATCTGTCATGGGCCCCTGTACCGCCTCCTCATGCTGCTGCCAGGTCCAGAGTGTGTCATGGATCCCTCTACGGCCTCCCATTGCTGCTGTCTCCATCGCCACACTCTGCCATGTGCCACTTTCAGGTCTCCTCACACTGCTGGTGGGTTCCATTTTGTCATAGGGTGCTGGCAGATTACGGGCCTCCCATTGCTGCTGCCAGGCCCGTAATCTGCCATGGGCCCCCGTACCGACTCCTCATGCTGCTGCCAGGCCCGTAATCTGTCATGGGCCCCTGTACCGCCTCCTCATGCTGCTGCCAGGTCCAGAGTGTGTCATGGGTCCCTGTACGGCCTCCCATTGCTGCTGTCTCCATCGCCACACTCTGCCATGTGCACTTTCAGGTCTCCTCACACTGCTGGTGGGTTCCATTTTGTCATAGGGTGCTGGCAGATTACGGGCCTCCCATTGCTGCTGCCAGGCCCGTAATCTGTCATGGGCCCCTGTACCGCCTCCTCATGCTGCTGCCAGGTCCAGAGTGTGTCATGGGTCCCTCTACGGCCTCCCATTGCTGCTGTCTCCATCGCCACACTCTGCCATGTGCCACTTTCAGGTCTCCTCACACTGCTGGTGGGTTCCATTTTGTCATAGGGTGCTGGCAGATTACGGGCCTCCCATTGCTGCTGCCAGGCCCGTAATCTGTCATGGGCCCCTGTACCGCCTCCTCATGCTGCTGTCAGGTCGAGAGTGTGTCATGGGTCCCTGTACGGCCTCCCATTGCTGCTGTCTCCATCGCCACACTCTGCCATGTGCCACTTTCAGGTCTCCTCACACTGCTGGTGGGTTCCATTTTGTCATAGGGTGCTGGCAGATTACGGGCCTCCCATTGCTGCTGTCAGGCCCGTAATCTGCCATGGGCCCCCGTACCGACTCCTCATGCTGTGACGTTGCAACAAGGTGGAATTCAACCCTACATATGTTAGACCGCCTTTACGAACAGCGAAAGGCCATCACCGATTTCCTGATGTTACAAGCGGATAAAGGTAATCCCCTGTGTAACTTAGATGTCAGCCATTGGCAGCTCATGCGTGACACCTGCCGCTTGCTCAGGCCCTTTGAGGAGGCCACGCTATTCGTGAGTCGGCAGGACTATGGGATGAACGACGTCATTCCTCTGTTGCACGTCCTGGAACAAATGCTGTTAACAATGGCTGGTCAGGGTGCGGTAGACGTGGCGCACAGATCTCAACGCCACATGACCCCTGTGGGGGCAGGACAGGAAGAAGAGGAGGAGGAGGACATTGGTGCTCAGGAATTATTGAGTGAAATGGGTGGTTTTTCTACTCAGCGGACAGGAGTGGAGGAGCAGGAGCATCTGGTAGAGGAGGAGGAGGAGGAGACAGAGGACCCAGACGCACCGTGACAGTATGCTGTGGAGATGGAGGCAGGGAGTCCCTCGCATTCCTTGGCACAAATGGCCCATAGCATGCTCGGTTGCTTGCGTAGTGACAGCCGAATAATAACCATCAGACAGAGGGATGACTTTTGGATGTCCACCTTGTTGGACCCTCGCTACCGTTCAAAAATGATGGCCTTTTTCACACCTGCTGAGAGGGAGGCCAAAATAACGTACTATAAAAACCACCTATGTAATCAGTTGGTCTCTGCCTTTCTGCGCCAACGTCCATCCTCAGACACTGTGGGCCCTGTGCGCTCGCGTTCCGCTGCCATGGCAGCAGGGGAGGGGTGGGGTGGTAGGAGCAGTGGCAGCTCCCCCAGCAGCGGCTGCCTCAGTCTGCAGTCGATGATGAGTAGCTTTCTTCACCAGCACAGTGAGGAAACTACTAACCAGTCGCAGCAGCAGCAGCATCAGGTGGACCTGGAGCAGGACCTCAAACAACAGGCTTGGGCCTACTTGGACAGCACCCTGCCAACCGAGGTAGACAATCCCCTTGACTACTGGGCAACGAAACTTGACCTTTGGCCCCAACTAGCTGAATTTGCCCTTGAAAGGCTGTCATGCCCGGCCAGTAGCGTGGCATCGGAGCGCGTGTTTAGTGCGGCAGGAGGTATTGTAACTCCGCGGAGGACACGACTGTCCACCCAAAGTGTGGAAAGACTCACGTTTGTGAAAATGAATCAGGCGTGGATTAGTCTGGATTTCAAACCACCAGTTCCTGACACAACTGACTAAATCCGCCATGAATCATGCCCCAAACATTTTATTATTTTTAACATAGGCCTCTGTATGGCCTTCAATTTAAGCTGCTTACACTTTGCCACTCTGCCATGGGCCCCTGTACCGCCTCCTCATGCTGCTGCCAGGTCCAGAGTGTGTCATGGGTCCCTGTACGGCCTCCCATTGCTGCTGTCTCCATCGCCACACTCTGCCATGTGCCACTTTCAGGTCTCCTCAAACTGCTGGTGGGTTCCATTTTGTCATAGGGTGCTGGCAGATTACGGGCCTCCCATTGCTGCTGCCAGGCCCGTAATCTTCCATGGGCCCCCGTACTGACTCCTCATGCTGCTGTCAGGTCGAGAGTGTGTCATGGGTCCCTGTACGGCCTCCCATTGCTGCTGCCAGGCCCGTAATCTGCCATGGGCCCCCGTACCGACTCCTCATGCTGCTGCCAGGCCCGTAATCTGTCATGGGCCCCTGTACCGCCTCCTCATGCTGCTGCCAGGTCCAGAGTGTGTCATGGGTCCGTGTACGGCCTCCCATTGCTGCTGTCTCCATCGCCACACTCTGCCATGTGCCACTTTCAGGTCTCCTCACACTGCTGGTGGCTTCCATTTTGTCATAGGGTGCTGGCAGATTACGGGCCTCCCATTGCTGCTGCCAGGCCCGTAATCTGTCATGGGCCCCTGTACCGCCTCCTCATGCTGCTGCCAGGTCCAGAGTGTGTCATGGGTCCGTGTACGGCCTCCCATTGCTGCTGTCTCCATCGCCACACTCTGCCATGTGCCACTTTTAGGTCTCCTCACACTGCTGGTGGGTTCCATTTTGTCATAGGGTGCTGGCAGATTACGGGCCTCCCATTGCTGCTGCCAGGCCCGTAATCTGCCATGGGCCCCCGTACCGACTCCTCATTCTGCTGCCAGGCCCGTAATCTGTCATGGGCCCCTGTACCGCCTCCTCATGCTGCTGCCAGGTCCAGAGTGTGTCATGGGTCCCTGTACGGCCTCCCATTGCTGCTGTCTCCATCGCCACACTCTGCCATGTGCCACTTTCAGGTCTCCTCACACTGCTGGTGGGTTCCATTTTGTCATAGGGTGCTGGCAGATTACGGGCCTCCCATTGCTGCTGCCAGGCCCGTAATCTGCCATGGGCCCCCGTACCGACTCCTCATGCTGCTGCCAGGCCCATAATCTGTCATGGGCCCCTGTACCGCCTCCTCATGCTGCTGCCAGGTCCAGAGTGTGTCATGGGTCCCTGTACGGCCTCCCATTGCTGCTGTCTCCATCGCCACACTCTGCCATGTGCCACTTTCAGGTCTCCTCACACTGCTGGTGGGTTCCATTTTGTCATAGGGTGCTGTATGGCCTCCCATTGCTGCTGCCTCCACCGCCACACTCTGGCTCCACACTCTGGTTTTGGCCCCGTGACTGCCCAAATGAGTGAAGTGTGCGGTGATTCTAAGATCAACGGCACTCATCTGCATGTCATACTGACTGACAGTATTATTTCTCTTCCCCAGCAGACTCCTAGGGCATTTAAATTAAAGGTACAGTGTTCTGCACTAATATAAAGGCTCTCTGAAGCCTAGAAACACCCTTTTTATAAGTTAAATTCGCAGCGAATATATTCGACTCAAATCGAATTTATTCCGCGAATTCGCCGAATCAGCCGAATCGAATTTTTGAATACTTCGCTCATCTCTATTCTTAACCTACAATCAACTAAACAAAGACAACATACGGATCCCTACCCCACTGTCATCCCTACACTCCATCACCCCTCACTTAAACCTATTACTGTGGAAAGATATAGGCATTCTTCATACCCAGGACATATACACCAAGCATAAAATAGACTCCTTCCCTACTATTCAAAAGAAATTTCGCCTTCCTGACAAAGAACAATTCACCTACATGCGAATAGCCCATTCACTACACAAAACAAATTTACCACTCGAAATAAAAATTCCTGCAACCGCACACCAATTCTTTCATAAGACAAACCACCCAAAGAAGGGAATCTCAACTTTCTACACGCTTATAACTGAAACACAATTTACCACATGTACTTCTTCCATAACCAATTGGGAAAAAAATCTTCTCCAACCAATAAGCATACACATGTGGGAAAAAACTTTCACCATCACCTTTAAAGCCTCGAAATGTAGCTCCCACTGGGAAACGTATCTGAAGATTCTTGATCAATGGTACCTAACCCCAGTCAAGCTATCCATATACTACCCCCAACAATCACATGCATGTTGGAGAAACTGCGGAGATACAGGATCACTGCTCCACCTACTCTGGACCTGTAAGTCCCTCAAATCCTATTGGAACAAAGTTTTCCAAATAATCTCCTCAATCATAGGAACATCAGTAACCCCGAATCCCGCTTTGGCTCTCCTAAATATAGGAATAGATAAGTTTCCCACAGAGTCACGCATCATTATTATTCACATCCTAGCAGCCGCAAGATCTAACATTACTAAACTATGGCGATCCACCACCACCCCTCCTTTGTCACGCCTCATATCTGACATTAATCTCCAGTGTGAGATGCAAAGAAGAACAGCCTTCCACAACTCATCCTATCACAAATTTACGATTCAATAGTCTCGATGGTTAAAAAACCCTAATTGTTCAATAAATTGATTACTATTAGATTCCGCCATATTAGGATCTATCCTTACTGATTAGGTGCTTTCCCCCCTCCCCTCCCTTCCTGCCCTATGTCCTCCCCTTACTCTGTTTCTACTAATTTGCCAACAAGGTTCACAATACACAGAGCATACCTCTCATGTAACTACGACACAGAACCACAGTTTCCCCTGCCAAATGATGGGGATCCTTTTTCTTCCATATTTTGTACTTCCCAACTGTGAACCTTTATGCTGATGTCTTTACTTGTATGTTAAAATCCTTCAATAAAAATCATTTGAATATAAATATACAGTATACAGTATACCACATAAAGCTGACCTCCCAGCTCAATTTCTGGGTGGCCCGGTCTTAATCAATAATTTACTGTACAAGTATACAGCAAAGTTTGACTGATTTACATGTTCTGCTCCCAAGATAACTACAATAGAACTGATCATACAGTGGATACAAAACCTTCTAGCTTATCATCATGTTGGTATTTGGTATTTAAATCAATATAAATCATTATTGTAAACCATTTAAGGTTTATTCATGAGGAAATTGTTAGTAGATTTAGTCCATCCCAACCAATAATTGTCAGGCAGGTTTTCAGTCACTGAAATGTTATATTTGTTTCAGAAACAGACCTGTAAAAAATACAAACTATGGTGGTTTCTTCATATATAGTTTTAAAGGGCTGTACAATATACACATATGCAAGGTATCATTCTGTATCAATAACTACTTTTTAGGTATGGCTTGCCTTAAATAGCATTGTAAGTCTGTATTTCATTATATGTAGCAAAATTTGCATACACTCCATTTTGACACTAGTTGGCATCATTTCATATAACTCCATGTGAGAGTATAAGCAGAAATCTTACCCACTGCTACTTCCAACACATCTATTCCTTTTTCGGTAGATGACAGACAAAGCATAACAATGGAAAGCAGAATGAAATTCTCTTATGGATCTAATATCTGCATAAATGGCTTACAAGTATGATAATATATGAACATTTTACAAAGCAGCACAGGTTTTTACTACTCACTGCTGCTCCTTGACTGCATGGGCTATTTTATTTGCTGGAAAAGGTGAATTTAGCCTTCAGAGGTCAAAATTTAAAGATTTGGAGTTCTATATACTACTAGGAATTGCCTAAAGGACAGAATTGATGATTTAGGAGATTTAACACAAGAATGAGTTGCCTCTCTCAATCTCTGGTTGAAGTTAGTTCAAATCATCGCTATTTTCAGTGTGGTAGTTTCTAAATGAGAAGTTGTTTAAAGCTCATCACACTCATAACAATCTGACCATACAATCTTTAAAAAAAATTCCTTTAGATTTACCAAGACTATACAATATATAGATTTCACTAAACAATTTATTCAATTTATATCCAATCAGGAAGACCCTTGCAATACAATACGTAGCTGTTGGTAAATCTAAATGCACAGTCAGATTGTAAAATGCAGATTGTAAAATGCACTTAAAGTGTAACTTAAGGCAAATTTTTAAATGTTTTGTATACCGTTGAGTAGGGTTATAACACCTGTTAAATTTTTATCACTGACTGTGTCCCTGCTGAGGAAATTCACCCTCTCTATTTTTCTACCATTTTAGCCTAGAATAAAATTGAAAGAAAATGATGGTTGTGACTAGAACAAGAATTGAGAAACGAGGTGGAATTTTCCAATGGAGACACTTGTTCTGGTGGCCCTGGTTAAAACCAGGGATTCCCTCCCTTTGAATACATTTCTACTCACTTCCTGCTATTGCTAAAGGACAGGAAGTAAAGGGTAATCTCTCAATGGGACACAGATAGCAAAATGTTTATTGAAAATTATTTTTTTAAAAACTGCCTCTAAGGCAGTTAGCAGTTTTTTAACAAATCAAATTCTTTTATTCTGTCATAGTATGCTGAGGGGACTGAAAGGGGCATTATGACTGTATTCTGAATTCAATAGTTTGATAAAATGCATGAGTTATTACTGTCAAAATAACTTATAAACTCTCTTGATTCTGTATATTCTGTAACTTTTGTAGAACATCAGTTAGTAGTTAGGAAATATGCAGGAAAACAAACAGTTTTATTATCAACTGCCTAGGTAGCTATTTTGATTGCCTTTGTGGCCTTTGTAGATTAAATGCATCTTATTTACATTTTAAGCTGTTCCAATTGAACAGCAATAGCTTATCCAGTAGATCAGATCAGAGGTGTAATCCCATAGGTTTGTTTATTTTTTCCTGTAATGTCCCAAATTATCATTAGACACAGAAAAAAAGGTTATTTCATGACAACAGTATTTTTCTGTATTTTTAGTTCCATTCCCATACTTCTTTCTTCATCCCACACACTATTATGAGTCATCATTTTGTTACACCTCTGAAAGAGGTCATGGATTTGCATCTTTTGATAAATTGCTTTTGCTAGTTCCAAGAATCATTAAATGATAAAATGACAATTAGCTATGATAAATGAATTTTCTTATTTTGAGTATGTTTGCATTCAGTGGATCCATAAAAATATTTGTTATTAGCACATGGATTTTTATTGTATCACTTGAACAAAGTCAATTTGCGAAATAAGTGGAAAAATTATCCAAATAACATTATAAAAAATGGTTATATTCTCCCAGTAAAACAAATTGCTTTTTAAATTCTAGAGTATAATGCTAAATATCAGAGTAATGTATAGGAACAGAGCACAAAAGATATGTACACTTCCTAAAGATGGGTCAAGGTAATGGTATTATGTGAATGAGTCCATCCATATAATAAGAGAAAATGCCTGTCCACTGAGGCTAGGCTTCTAACAAGGAGCAGAAGCTGACTTCTGGCTCCACTAAGTGTAGGAACTCTAAAAACTGTTTATTCCTAAAAGTAGGCAACCCAGGAGAACTTGAGATGCATTTCTGATAATGCACACTGTGAATAGACTAACAGCAGCCCTCCTTTCTCAAGCAGTTTGAGAAAGGAGCGCCTCTCTGTCTATTCACAGTGTGCATGCCTAGAAATGTGTCAGTTTTCCAAGCCAAGTTCTCCAGTGCTGTCATCACACTTGGTGTTGTGGTCCATGTTCATTCCAGCCCTCTCCCTCAGACTCTGGACATTCTTCAGATGGCTTCCTAGTTTGTGCTGAGTGGTGGTGGTGACTAGTGGCGTGCCTGTCACAGTGGTGATATTCCCACCAACACTTATACCTTGATCTGCCTTAATTCTCCATTATCATGTGAGCTGCTAACTTTTAGAAATAAACAGTTTTTAGTTTTTTTTGTATAATGTTAAAGATGTTTTTTAATGCATATCTTACCGCAACACATTACTAAATTCTGAACTGAACAAATAGAAACATGCACAAATCAGCACTACCTCTGACATCAGTAAGGCCCTATAGATCATGAAGTGGGGAGCTTGGTATACTTCCTACCACCCTGGAATAAAAGAGTGTGCCAAACATGTATAAACCCTGCCCCATGCACTAATATTCTGTTTTGGTTCTGTGTTTACAAGGGGCAACTTAGATAGTACTAAGTGTTCTTTGTTCTCAGAAGTGTGTAAAGGTTCCTAAAGTCTGACAACAGTCAGCCAAATTATTTATTTTCTAGTTTTGTATAGCATGTAACAGAGTAAGATTTTTTTTTGTAAAGATTTAATTTTTTTCTCAAAGTACTGACAAGATTTTCCCAATTTCTGTCAGGGCTCCGGGTATGACCAGAGGTATGTGAACTGACGCAGGGAAACGCAGGCTTCAGATATGTTATAAATGATATAATTTATTAATACTAACAATACATAAACGCAGTGCAATACTAAAACATAACACAGTGCAAACGAACCAAACCAAACCACCCACAGATAACAATACATACAATGCAAGCGTAATCAGGCAGGCCGGGTCAATAACAATCAGGCAGGTAGGAACAGGAGGAGCAGGCAGAGAGTAGTCAGGTCACGAGCCGGGTACAGCAACTAACGGGCAGGTAGGTACAGGGAGTCAGGCAGAGAATGGTCAGGGTCACAAGCCAAGGATTAAACAGGAGAAGTCAGCAGAGGTCCGGATCAGGCAGGGTCGGCAGCGAGTCAGTCAGGCAGGAACAGGAACAGGAATGCAGGTAACAAGATACAGGGGCCCATAGAAAAACACACATCAAGGCACAGACTGCAGGTCTGGCCATCCCTTAAATACACCTGCAATTAGCCTCAGGTGTTTTGGCTGACTGCAGGGTTGAGTCTCTGATTGCTGAGAGCACCCGCTGGCCAGCCCTGGTACTGCAGCCCACAAGGCAGGTGAGTCCCACCATTATTGGCAAGTCCATTCCTGACAATTTCCTATCCTGTGCAATAAAGCCAATGTCAGAAGTTCTAACTCTTCATCACATTTATGCAAATGTGTTTATTTCTGAAGGTGCCCCTTATCACTTTCTGTTCTACCAGGAGAGAAAATTTCCCCAAACAGGATACAGAAAGCGATAAATTCTTAACAGTGGTTATAACACTTGCTCCACTCTAAGAGAAAGAATAACATTTTCATTTTTTAAGCCCCTTTTTCCTCGGTTTCCACCTGGTGATCCTGATCATAATGAACTTCATGCCCTGAGGTGACAGCTAAGGTTGACACTCTTTCTGGGGAAAAAAAATAACTGATTAATAACTACTTCCTATTAAGTGCATTGGCAAAAGGTCTTATTACTGATTAGGATAGTAAACTAGTGACTGAGTGGTAACTGTAGTGACAACTCTTACTCACTGTACAGTGTATATAGAGGATAAGCATTGTCACCTTAGGAAAGAAGGTGCATTTAGGACTACAAAGCACTGCTATTAATTTCCATAACAGAGAAGAGGTGCAGTATTAAGCAATTCACTGAGAGGACTAGAGAACTGGAAAAAATGCCAGCTGATAATAGTGCAACAGAGGCTGATAGAACAGGAATAATATTAGTTCACAGGACTTATGGCAGGATCCACAGGTAATTATTGAACTTATTGAGTAGATAGAACTTTCTCAACAGTATATTTAACAAATCAAAAGGAAGCAAATAAGAGTACTTTTTTTTTTTGTTCCATAAAGTTTATTAATAAACTTAGAGCATACAATAAGTACAGGTAATACAAGGTATCAGTCGGAAATACAATAGGAGGTAATACACATATAGCAAACAAAAAGATACATAGCAATACACAGACAAAGAATCAGACGTAAGTCATCCCAGGGAAAAGAAAACAGGGGAAAAATGAGAACATGCGAGCGCAGGAACATTAAAGGCATATCTGGTCTCAAGCCCTTATTCAGCATATTGGAATCACAGCACTGGCAGGGTCAATGATATATAACCTCAGTTACTGAGCAGCAGCAAAGAGCAGGGCCAGTGAGTCAAAGGTATGCATTGGAAATGTATACAGTAGGTGTGGAGGGGTGGTGCAAGGGCTTGTAGGATATGGCCTTGTACTTTTGATGAAACTGAGATAACCCACTACAGGTTGCCAGCACGTGGGTAAAGGGTTCGGGAAAGGTGATATGTAAAAGTAAAACATATGCACAGCTGGATTGCAGATAGGGAGTAGGGCTCTTATGAATAGAGCAGTGTACCAAAATAGAAAGGGGAGAATGAAAGCTAAACTCTGAGTAAGAAAAAGGGAAGAGGAAAAGAAGAAAAAGAAAAAAAAGGGGGGTGGGGGGGGGAAGGGGGGTTGGGGAAGGGTCGGACGGGAAGGAGGTGTGGAGGAGTAGGAGGGTAGGTAAGTCACCTTTACTCAAGACTCCCAGGACATGAGAGATACACGCAACCCTGGCAGAGAGTACTTTATTGTTTGGGTTTGCATACAATGACATTATATAAAGCCCAGTTTAATTGGTCAAAGTCAGGTGGAAAATTACACTTTTGGGGGATAAATTGATTGGTTACAGGCAACAACTCTGACTGTATGTTTGATTCTCTATTGATTAAAAGTAGTTGAAATTGTATATTGCATATAAGATAAGTATAGTAGTAATCTGTGTCAGATTCTGATTGCTTTCCGTGGGTTACTTAACTGCACATCTGCACTGCTTGCACTTCATTAAAATATAAATCTAAAAAAAATCTGTCTGCTTGGAATTTAAATCATTTGATCATCAAGGATCTGAGGGGCATCCCATAGTACTGGGCTTATTTCCCTCAAGGTTTAAACATTCATGGAAGTAAGCAACATCTTTATTTGTACTGCATTTAATATAGTTAATATGGTTAATTAGTTATAGTATAATATGGTTGTGCAGTAATTGTGCATGTATGTTTTAAATTAATGGGTATCAAATAGCATGTAACATGTATTATGAGATTAGACAGCAAATTTAAAAAAGACTCTCCATTAAACCAGATAACATCATTCTATTTTTTGTTACTGTACATAGATCCTTATGTGCAGCTTACTGACACCCTTATGCATACTTAATTAAGCAGGGCAATTTGCCAAAGCCAGTAGCTAAATAAACATTTGCTTTCATATTGTAAGCTCTATTAGAAAAATAGATTTCTGTGAGCATTTATGGGTTAAAGGCCATCTGGGCATACTGTGCATTCTATCAGATAAGCTGCTACATGTGCTGTTTTTATGTTTTGTTATTTTGCTATGTCTGGCACTATATTTCTAAGTTTCCTTATTTTTTTTTAATACACCTGCCTACATTTGTGGGTATAAACAACCTAAATAAGATTTTAAATAACACATTATACAGTATGTTAGTTTTGTGTCTCTTTTTTCTGTTTTAGTTTTTCTTATTTATTATTTATTTAGCTTTTCCACCTGACTTAGCCAGAAAACTCCTGTTTTTGTTTATTGCTTTATGCCTTTATGCAATGAATAGATCTTCTTGTTTTCATTTTGTGATATATTATGCATTAATGTGTGCTGAAGTTTAACTCTAATAAAATATTTATCAAAGCAAATATCAAGCTATTGGGTTCAGGTTTACAATTTACACCAGGGTTTTTTTATTTTTTATGTAAGCATTGATTTAAAACAATGTAAAATTTTCTTCCCCTTTTCCTCTTCCACTTTTTCTCTTTCTTTTACCCTCTTTATGCACAGACAAGCAGAGATGTGATATAATGTAAGGTATTTTCCACAATGGGAACACTTAAAAGAGAAGTGTGGGTTATTTTTCCCCCAAATTATACTTACCTAGATGGATGCAGCATCGGTCTGATGCTGCATCTGTCCCCTGCCAGCTCTATGGGTGAGAGCACAGAAATCACATGACCGCTGATCTCTGAGTTTGCACAACTGCTCTGAGCAGTCACCTTGTCTGCTCTGCCCCCTCTGCACTCACTGGAGCACTGTACTGTGGAGAGGGAGGTGTGGCTGGATCAAGGCTCTCGACAGCTCATTGAGAGGCTGAGCCAGGTTCCACTCCAGACTCGGGGGTGGATCCCGACTTTAAAGTTGTGATCTTTCCCCAGCCTAGATGGCTGAGTGACCATCCCTCTGTCAGGTGAAAACAGGTCACAAGAGTACAGAACAAACTGCACTCCTGTGATCCTCAGGAGATGTACAGCCAAAAGAGCTTTGCCTGTACTTCTCCTTTAATTTTATAATTTATAACTTGCAGAGATTAAATACCCTGAGAAAAAGACCTAAGCTTCCTGAAGAAATTCCCCAGTATTCTGCAAGTGTGGGTTTTATAAAAGAGACACATATGTCACATGATACAAAGGTTAAAATCTATTCAAAATACACTATATTGTCAAAAGCATTTGGACGCCTGCCTTTTACACGCACATGAACTTTAATGGCATCCCAGTCCGTAGGGTTCAATATTGCATTGGCCCACCCTTTGCAGCTATAACAGCTTCAACTCTTCTAGGAAGGCTGTTCACAAGGTTTAGGACTGTGTCTATGGGAATGTTTGATCATTCTTCCTGAAACGCATTTGTGAGGTCAGGCACTGATGTCAGATAAGAAGGCCTGGCTAGCAATATCCACTCTAATTCATTCTAAAGGTGTTCTATCGGATACAGGCCAGTCAAGTTCCTCCACTCCAAGCTCACTCATCCATGTTTTTATGGACTTTGCTTTGTGCACTGGTGCACAGTCATATTGTAACAATAAGGGGGCCATCCCCAGACTGTTCCCACAAAGTTGGGTGCATGAAATTGTCCAAAATGTCTTGGTATGCTGATGCCTTAAGAGTTCCCTTCACTGGAACGAAGGGGCCAAGCCCAACCCCTGGAAAACAACCTCACACCATAATCCTCCCTCCACCAAACTTTACACATGGCACAATGCAGTCAGGCAAGTAGAATTCTCCTGGCAACCGCCAAATACAGACACCTAGACACGTCCATCGGATTGCAGACAGAGAAGCGTGATTCATCACTCCAGAGAACATGTCTCCACTGCTCTAAAGTCCAGTGGTGTTGTGCTTTACACTATTGCATCCAATGCTTTGTGATGTAAGGCTTGCATGCAGCTGCTCAGCCATGGAAACCCATTGCATGAAGGTCTCTATGCACTGTTGTTGTGCTAAACTGAAGGCCATATGAATTTTGGAGGTCTTTAGCTATTTACTCTGCAGACAGTTGGTGACTTCTGCACACTGTGCGTTTCAGCATGCGCTGACCCTGCTCTATCATTTTAAGTTGCCTACCACTTCATGGCTGAGTTGCCAGTGTTGCCAGTTGCTTCAACTTTGTTATAATACCATTAATAGTTGACTGTGGAATATTTAGTAGCAAAGAAATTTCACAGATAGACTTATTGCACAAGTGGCAACCTATCATGGCAGCAAGCTGGTATTCACTGACCTTTTGAGAGTGACCCATTCTTTCACAAATGTTTGTAGAAGCAGTCTGCATGCTAAGGTGCTTGATTTGATACACCTGTGGCTATGGAGATGAATGGAACACCTAAATCCAATAATTTGGAGGGGTGTCCCAATATTGGCAATATAGTGTATAATCCAACATGGTATTATGGTGATTTGACAATGAAACAAGCAAGAGGGGTAGCCATAGGAATAGCGAAAGATATAAGAATCACAGTGAAAGAATGGATAGCTGACCCAGAGGGATTTTGTCTAATATAGAATGTACATTGGCGAATAGTTACTGCCCTAATAACAATCCAATGACATACTTAAAAAAGACCTTAATGAAATTTATGGAATTTAAGACAGGTAAACTGATTGTAGCAGGATATTTTAATTTTTGTATGGATGCACAGTTGGACACCTCATCACATGCACAGAGGATTGAGGGCAACCACATTAAAAAAAATGTTACATCAATGTCAACTGATAGATGCGTGGAGAATTCAACATCCTAAAGTAAAAGATTATACGCACTACTTCTCTGTGCATGGGATGTACTCAAGATAAGATTACATAGTGGTAGAACATAGATTATTGGAGTCACTAGTTAAAACATTTATTGAAGTGATTATGCTATCAGATCATGACCCAGTAACAATGAAGATAAATATAAAGGAGACACAGAATGGGACAAGTACTTTGAAACTAAATGAGGCACTTATACAACATTAGGAGATAGAAGAAAGAGTAAATATGGAAATAAAAAAGTACTTTTCACTGAATGAAACTCTGGAAGTGTCACAGGCCACAATATGGGAAGCCCACAAGGCTTATATAAGGGGTATCTTGATTTTGACTGGGGCTCAGAAAAAGAAAGAGAGGACGAATAAAATAAGTACACTATTAAATAAATTATATGAGTTAGAACAATTACATAAAAAGAAAGCAGATCCAGATATAAAACATTTGTTAGTGTTAAAAAGAGATGAGATAGGAGCCTTAATGGAACAGGAGAGAAAGGGGCCTTCAATATGGTGGCCAAGGAAAGATACCAATGGGGAAATAAACCAGGTAAATATTTATTGAGAGTACTAAGGAAAAAGAAGTCAGCAAGTTTTATAGAAAAATTTAAAAATCAATCAGGCTAGTTGGTATATTCTACCACAGAAATTGCTAACGGTTTTCAAAAATATTATAGTACGTTATATTCTGTAAAACCAGCTGGACATCAAACAGAATTAGAGATAAAAGAAAGGATACAATCTTATCTAAGGGAGGTCAGGATATCTAAATTAGAAGAAGAGGAATTGGTAGATCTAGAGAGGCCGATAACTCAAGAAGAAATTAAGGTAGCACTAAAAGATAGGAAATTTAAAGAACCACTTGTGGGTGTATGCGCAGAGGCTGAAGATGGCAGTCGCACATTAACCCCGCTCCGGTTCACCTCTCTCTCTTCCAGCTCCTCTAGAGCTAACATTAGCTATTTACAACAAAGGAGCACAGGTACCAGACTCAGTATTACCTGCAGATCCCCATGGGCAAAATCAGGCTTCAAAAATACCCTCCATCACCCACCAAACACCTGCGGTCTACACATATGGATAAATGTGTCTCGAGCCACATCCCCGGCCTCGAGTGATCACATGATGCCAACGGCAGATTCGGATGATCTGGCGGGCTGCGAGGCGGAGGTAACGCATCACACTGCTTTGTCTCCCCCTTCTCCTGTCCCCCATCTTGCAGCAGGCATTTTGGATAAGTTACACAATCTTCTATAGAGTTTGTCCCATACTATTTCTGCGGCAGTGGGAAAAATAGCGTAGGAACTCAGAAGGGACATAGCATTGGTGGAAGAATGTACAGATCACCTAGAAACCAAATTTGATGATCTGGTGCAGTATGTACATGTACTGGAGGAAGATAACTATACTTTGAAGCAACAGATGTACCAGCTACAATCCCTTTAAGAAGATTTGGAGAACAGGGAGCGGAGACAGAATCTCCGAATATGAAACGTTCCTGAATCAATAGGAGACGCTGATCTGCAAGACTACTTGCTTGGTTTGTTCACCGCATTGGCCCCAATGGTTCTGGACATAGATTGGCGAATGGATAGGGCCCACCGCTCTCTTGACCCAAAACCTCCACTGGGCATGAGACCAAGAGGCATCATTGCCCAGTTTCATTACTATGATAGCAAGGAATCCCTGCTGAATTCTACATGTTACACTGCTTCAGTTGATTTCAGAGGGGAATAATCCAAATTTCCAGTGATCTGTCCCCTATCGCACTGTCTAAGAGATGTATGCTTTGAAAGCTAACTCTCCACCTTCAGAAGCATTGCACTATATACAGGTGGTGCTTCCCATTCAAGTTAACAGTAACCAAAAATGGCTCCCAACACACAACCAGAGATCTCCAAGAAGGAAAGGCCTTTTTGCATTACTTAGGCTTACCCCCTCTCCCAGATGAGGCCTTGTCATTACCCCTATCCAAGCCAAGAGAGGTCAACACTCCTAACAAGATGTGGACCCTGGCAAAATCCAGAAAGAGAACACACCTTCCGATTCCTCAACGATCCCCTGCTTTCCAGATACCTTCTGCTACTTGATGACTTCATGCAAAACACAGCTGATGCCACTTAAGACTCAGTGTCTACAGACATGATCTGCCCATCAATTTTATTTCCCATTCTTTTTTTCTCTTTTATACTTATTAGGATAAACCTGACACCCTATCAGGATCTTTTCAGGTTTTGTCTTGTTATTTGTTGCTTAATTTGGAAGAGAGGAGTGAAGTCACCGCCTGGTCTTCACCCTCCCTATGTCATCCCCAAAAATCTGCAGCTTTTGCTGTGGATGCCTGGGTTGCCTCTGTTGCTCAGGCCTCCTCCATATTTTGGTTTCTCACTATATGTGCAAATCTTTTTTGGATTTGATTAACCTGTGTTTGCTAGTTTCTTTGCGTCTTTCTTAGTTAATGTTTTTTGTGTTATTCTTTGTTAGAACATCATGGTTTATTTGTAATAAACATGTTCAGAATACTCCAACATGTCTTTACAATTATACGTCTGTAATGTTAAAGGTTTGATTTCGATGAGGAAGAGGTCAATGGCTCTTAGGGAATTTCATCATTCTAAGGCAGATATTGTTCTTGTTCAAAAAACACATTTCAAAAAGGGAAACTCAATTAACTTTGCCCTCAAATATTTTCCTATAACATACCCTGCTATGGATGGCACTGGTAAAGCAGGAGTCGCCATTCTTATCAGGAAATGTTGCCCTATTCTGGAGTTGTCCTCTGTGCTAGACACCCAAGGCATATTTATACTACTGCAATGTCAATATGGTGATGTTTATATTACAATTATTAATGTACTGTATATGCTCCTAATACTAATCAATTGGTGTTTTTAGATATCTTATTTCCCCACTCCTATCGACCTCACACCCCTCCACGATTGTTGGAGGGGACTTTAATCTATCTATATCTACTGCGAGACACAGGAGTTCCCTACGGGGTCAAATGCCCTCAAAACAGGTTTTGAAACAGTCCGTCTCCTTCCGTTAGTGAATCAGAGGACATAAGCTGTTTGATATTTGGAGAATACAACATCCAAATGCTAAGCAGTTTTCGTTTTTCTCTCCAGTACACCAGATTAGATTACTTTTTGCTATCATCCCCGTTACTTAAACAGACAGTAGGCTCTGATATTATCCCCAATTCTTGGTCAGACCACTCTTTTTTGGCTTTAGATTTGCTTGTAGATCAATCATATTCACACACAAGCCATTGGCGCCTGAATGACACACTTCTACATCAGGCAGACGTCTACACTTATATCTTGGCAGCACTGTGTGAATTCTTTGAACTCAACACTGGATCTGTGTCCTCAACTATGTTGAAAGCCCATAAAGCGTTTATTAGGGATTATTTTATAATGGAAAGTTCACTGTTTAAGAAGTCTCAGCTTTATCAGAAAACTGACCTTATGAATCAATTATCTCAATCAGAAAAAAAACTAGTAGAATTGCCATCTCCTCCTAAACTCCGCTTAGTGGTACAACTTAAATATCAACTCAAGACACTTGAGGCAAGTTCCATAGCGAAGAAACTGCTATGGATGAGATAGTGGTTTTATCAATACGCTAATAAACCTCATAGAATGTTGGTTAATAAACTTAAAGCACATTCTACTACTTTCACTCCTGAATTTTTGTTTCAAACGGACATCACCCCTACATTTTGTCCCCAACAGGTAGCCCAAGTGTTTGGAGACTTTTTTTGTAAGCTATATAACTGTTTATCACCAAATGTTCACCCAACTTTCCATAGAGACTCTTTTGATGCTTTTTTTTTTGGTCCTTCACCTCCCTAAACTTAAAAGGGAGGACAGACTAATCTTGAACACACCTATCACTATGGAGGAGCTGTGTGCTGGTAAAAGATGGGTTTTCCCATGCGTATTACAAACAATTTATCGCGGATCTGGGCCCTGCCCTATTGGAACTTTATTCCTCTCTGCTGAGTGGAGAAGAGCCTCATCTGCAATTTCAACATTCTCATATCACAGTAATTCCCAAACCGGGCAAAAACCTAACGACCCCAGCTAATTACAGGTGAAACTTGAAAAATTAGAATATCGTGCAAAAGTTCATTTATATCAGTAAGGCAACTTAAAAGATGAAACTAATATATGAGATAGACTCATTACATGCAAAGCAAGATAGTTGAAGCCATGATTTGTCATAATTGTGATGATTATGGCTTACAGCTCATGAAAACCCCAAATCCACAATCTCAGAAAAGTAGAATATTACATGCAATCAATAAAACAAGGATTGTGCATAGAACAATATCGGACCTCTGTAAAGAATAAGCATGCATATGTACTCAGTACTTGGTTTGGGCCCCTTTTGCAGCAATTACTGCCTCAATGCGGCATGGCATGGAAGCTATCAGCCTGTGGCACTGCTGAGGTGTTATGGAAGACCAGGATGCTTCAATAGCGGCCTTCAGCTCTTCTGCATTTTTCGGTCTCATGTCTCATCTTTCTCTTGGCAATGCCCCATAGATTCTCTGTGGGGTTCAGGTCAGGCGAGTTTGCTGGCCAATCAAGCACAGTAATCCCACGGTCATTGAACCAGGTATTGGCGCTTTTGGCAGTGTGGGCAGGTGCCAAGTCCTCCTGGAAAATGAAGTCCGCATCCCCATAAAGCTCGTCTGCGGAAGGAAGCACGAAGTGCTCCAAATTCTCCTGGTAGAGGGCTGCATTGACCCTGGACTTAACTTGAACTATCTTGCTTTGCATGTAATGAGTCTATCTCATATATTAGTTTCACCTTTTAAGTTGCATTACTGAAATAAATGAACTTTTGCATGATATTCTAATTTTTTGAGTTTCACCTGTATAGACCCATAGCATTATTGAACACAGATTATAACATTTTTACGAAAATTCGAGCTAATCGTTTAGCCCCTCTGCTTCCCAAAATCATACACAATGATCAGGTAGGATTATCTTAATGAGACAGGCAGGAGACACTAGGCATATGATCCACTTAGTTGACATGCTCAATGGCTCAAGATCACCGGCTTTACTGCTGAGTTTAGACGCTCAGAAGGCATTTGACAGGTTGTGATGGCCCTATATGTTTGAATTACTGCGACATGTGGGGATACAGGGGCCATTTTTTAAAGCAATTGTGACAATGTATTCACAGCCTACTGCACAGGTTAAGCTTCCCTATGCCACATCTGACACTTTCCCCATGTTTAACGGTACGAGACAAGATTGTATCTTATCCCCACTTCTATTTGTGTTGTGTCTTGAACCACTGGCAATAGCGATCAGAGCACACCCTGACATAACGGGAGTTACTGTGATGGGGAAGGAATATAAACGCTCACTTTTTGCGGTTGACTTATTACTGACTATTACTAAGCCCCACCTGTCATTGCCTGCTTTGCATAAACTTTTACAAGCTTTTAGTGACTTGTCTAGCTATAGAATAAACACTTCAAAGATGGAAGCTATGCCTCTTAATATCCAGCAAAAGACCTTTTACTGCTTCAACAGAATTACTCATATCATTGGTGCACATCATCTATCAAATATATTGGTACTCATATAACTTCAGCTTATGCCCATTTGTATGAAGCTAACTATCCCCCATTGTTTCAGGAGAGTTATACTCTCCTGAGCAAGTGGGATGCTTACAATATATCTTTCCTGGGCAGGGTGAATGTGATAAAAATGTAAATTTTACCAAAGTTACTTCATCTCTTCTAGACTCTCCCTGTGGCAATACCGCAGGCTCAGCTGCAAACTCTACAACAAGCGTTTCTTAGATTTATTTGGCATGCCAGAAAACTCTGAATAGTGAAAGCGGAGGCCTGGGGGTACCAGACATTATCAAATACTATTAAGCTACTCATTTAAGACAAACATTATCATGGTTCACCCACAAAACACGGAACAGATGGTCATAGATTGAACTAGGTTATATTTATCCGATCCACACATGTTCATTGTTATGCCCTTCTAACTATGCATTACCCCCCCCCTTCCCCCCCCTATGCTTGACTCCACTGAAATTCACCCTTAAATTATGGTCAGCGTGTGAAATCTCAACAGCTGCTGTCTATATGCTCTCCCCTGTTGAATATTTTATATAATCTGGAACTCCCAGATAGCCTATTTTACCCACAGATGAGCTCTTGGGCAATCAATGGGATATTTCAACTCTGGCATCTGATCAACCCAGTTTCGTGCAGGATTAAGTCATTTGAGGAGATTAGGGCGTGGAAATCCACAATACCTGAATCAGCCAAATATACCTACCTACAGTTCTGTAATTTTTTCCCTCTCTAACACTAGACCGCCTCACAGATTTTGAGAGGATAGCTGCTAAAGGTCCCTCCTTATCACCTCTTTATATAAACTACTCCTCAATAACGGCTCTCTTGTCGAAAACCCTCATTGTTATATGAGGAGATAGGAAGATGTCCAATCTCTTTGACATGTTGGCAGATGATTTGGGACTCAGACCTCTCGCTGTGTTGTGTATAAAGAAAATTTACATAAAATATTGATGCATTGGTACAAGACCCCTGTAGTGCTTCATGTGATTATCCCAAATCTGTCTAATAGGTGCTGGAGGTGCATGGATGGAGTAGGCACCCCAGGACACATTTTTTGGTTTTGTCCACAGATTACGAGTTACTGGGATAGGGTTAAAATGGTCTTGGAGCAAGTACTCAGTGTTGCCCTCCCCCTAGACCCGTTACACTATCTTTTGGGGCTACCCTTTAGGGGTATTTCTAAACATTCTAAAAAATTGGGAGTGCTCATTCTTATAGCTGCTAGCTAGGTGATACCACGACTCTGGAAATCAGTTGATGTCCCTAAACTTGATCATTTATTAAAAGCGATCTCTGAAATCAGAGAAATGGAATATCTTACGGCCCCAGTGGGTGAATACTTAGGTCATTTTTGGTCTATTTGGGAACCATGGGATAATTATCCCTTTGGTAGATCTCCTTCCTCTCCCCCCCCATATAGCTCAGACATCTCTTGCTCACCGAGCCCCTGACAAATAATGTAACCCAACAGTTTGCAGGTTCATGTCACTTAAGTTCCTTGCATTATACAGTTTGCCATGCTGTATAATTATGTTCATATTTCTTTTGTTTATGTTTCCTTTTGTATTGATTGTGGTTTTTCCCAATTGCGACGTTTACACCTAAAGTGCTGTTGTATTTTCTGTTTTGAAAAAATGGGCTTCGGCCTATAATAAAAATGTGAAATTATAAAAAAAGAACCACTTGTATCAAAATTGTGTTTATATATGATCGTGCTGGGTGAAGGGGCTGAAATGAGGAAGGAATCATTGTTAGAATATATTACAATTATAACTAAAGAGAGTAAGGACTTGACCCAGTGTTCCAGTCACAGACCAATATCATTGTTAAACATAGATACAAAGTTATATGCCAAAATATTAGCAAATAGGATTAAAAGCTTGATTGCAAATTGGATACACTGATTAGGATGGATTCGTCCAAGGAAGGGAGGGAAGAGACTATGGGTTGAGATAATTTCTCCTTCTACATAAAGTCAAAGGAAAGGAATCACCAGTTCTAGTCCTGTTAATAGATGCTGAAAAAGCATTTGACAGGGTAGACTGAGGATTCATGATAGCTACATTGGAGGCATTGCAAATGGGGCCAAAATTATTCAATGGATAAAAGTACTATGTAAACATCCTACAGCATCTGTAAAGGTTAATGGTACCTTATCTCAGGCATTTGACCTATTCAACAGAACAAGGCAGGGGTGCCATATTTCACCTCTTCTGTTTGTATTGTCATTGGAACCTTTATTGGCAACTATCCAAAATAGCGCAGATATAAGAGGAATGAGGATTGGACAAGAAGAACATAGGGTAAGCAGCATACACAGATGATATTCTGTTCTACACTCCAGATTAACATTACCAAGTATAATGAAATCACTAAAATGCTGTGGAGAATTATCAAATTTAAAAATCAACCCCTCAAAGTCAGAGATTTTGAACGTTAGTGTAACACAGAAAGATGAACTGGCACTACAAGGGGAATTTCTGTTTACATAGTGGAAAACGGAATTAAAATATTTAGGAATAAAACTAACATCATCTCCGAAAAACATATATCAAGCAAATTATATCCCAGTATTAAATGAGTTTTAAAAAATCTCAGTAAAACCACTCTCCTGGGTAGGACGTAGAAACATTGTTAAGATGGGGATATTACTTAAAGTTCTTGATAAATTTCAAATGCTTCAGTTTTATGGGGAGTTGATTTATAACATAGTGGGAATATAATTCACCGTTAACACCACTCACAGGAACAAAATATTTTCCACCAGGAAAATAAATATCAATTGAAGCTTGGACAAAAGAAACAATGCACAATGAAAAGATATTATAACAAGAGGAAGAATATGCACAATTCAAGATCTAAGACAAAATGGAGAGCATATTTTCTAGATACAGTGTGGCAAAAAAGTATTTAGTCAGCAACCAATTGTGCAAGTTCTACCACTTAAAAAGATGAGAGAGGCCTGTAATTGGCATCATAGATAGACCTCAACTACGAGAGACAAAATGAGAAAAAAAAATCCAGACAATCACATTGGCTGATTTGGAAAGAATTTATTTGCAAATTATGGTGGAAAATAAGTATTTGGTCAATATCAAAAGTTCATCTCAATACTTTGTTATATATCCTTTGTTGGCAATGACAGAGGTCAGACGTTTCCTGTAAGTCTTCACAAGGTTGGCACACACTGTTGCTGGTATGTTGGCCCATTCCTCCATGCAGATTTCCTTTAGAGCAGTGATGTTTTGGGGCTGTCGCTGGGCAACACGGATTTTCAACTCCCTCCAAAGGTTTTCTATGGGGTTGAGATTTGGAGACTGGCTAGGCCACTCCAGGAACTTGAAATGCTTCTTACGAAGCCACTCCTTCGTTGCCCAGGTGGTATGTTTGGGATCATTGTCATGTTGGAAGATCCAGCCACGTTTCATCTTCAATGCCCTTGCTGATGGAAGGAGGTTTGCGCTCAAAATCTCATGATACATGGCCCCATTCATTCTGTCCTGTACATGGATCAGTCGTCCTGGTCCCTTTGCGGAGAAACAGCCCAAAAGCATAATGTTGCCACCCCCATGCTTCACAGTAGGTATGGTGTTCTTTGGATGCAACTCAGCATTCTCTCTCCTCCAAACACGATGAGTGTTTCTACCAAACAGTTCTATTTTGGCTTCATCTGACCATATGGCATTCTCCCAATCCTCTTCTGGATCAACCAAATGCTCTCTAGCAAACTTCAGATGGGCCCGGACATGTACTGGCTTAAGCAGGGGGACACGTCTGGCACTGCAGGATCTGAGTTCCTGGCGGCGTAGTGTGTTACTGATGGTAGCCTTTGTTACGTTGGTCCCAGCTCTCTGCAGGTCATTCACTAGATCCCCCCATGTGGTGCTGGGATTTTTGCTCACCGTTCTTGTGATCATTTTGACCCCACGGGGTGAGATCTTGCGTGGAGCCCCAGATCAAGGGAGATTATCAGTGGTCTTGTATGTCTTCCATTTTCTAATTATTGCTCCCACAGTTGATGTGTTCACACCAAGCTGCTTGCCTATTGCAGATTCAGTTTTCCCAGCCTGGTTCAGGTCTACAGTTTTGTTTCTGGTGTCCTTCGACAGCTCTTTGGTCTTCACCATAGTGGAGTTTGGAGTGTGACTGTTTGAGGTTGTGGACAGGTGTCTTTTATACTGATAACAAGTACAAACAGGTACCATTGATAGAGGTAATGAATGCAGGACAGAGGAGCCTCTTAAAGAAGAAGGTACAGGTCTGTGAGAGCCAGACATCTTGCTTGTTTGTAGGTGACCAAATACTTATTTTCCACCATAATTTGCAAATAAATTCTTTCCAAATTAGCCAATGTGATTGTCTGGATTTTTTTTCTCATTTTGTCTCTCATAGTTGAGGTCTACCTATGATGCCAATTACAGGCCTCTCATCTTTTTAAGTGGGAGAACTTGCACAATTGATGGCTGACTAAATACTTTTTTGCCCCACTGTAAGTGGAGGTATTTTCAACTGAGACACTTTTTAGCAACATTACCACAACCAATAAGATCAGAGGAAAATTTACTTCTATTATAGAGTTTGTTCAGTTCAAGGGATGCACCAAAGCATTGTATCTCACAGATTTATAAGATATTAACAACGTTTAAACCCAGCATTTCTCCATGCATGGAAAAATGGGAAAAAGAACTTGGCATACCATTGAATGAACAGAAAATATTTAGCTTGGTATGTAGTACATTATTATTATTATTTTACAGGATTTATATTGCGCCAACAGTTTACGCAGTGCTTTACAACATAGGGGCAGACAGTACAATTACAAAACAAATTAATACAGGAGGGATCAGAGGGCCCTGCTCATTAGCACTTACAATCTAAGAGGGAGGGTCAAGAGATACAAAAGCTAATAACTGTGGAGGATGGGCTGATGGAGAAAATACATGTACGGTTGTTAGGTGGGGGCAAGATAGGCCACTCTTGAGTTTTCAAGGCTCATCTAAAAGTTGACAGAGTAGGAGATAGTCAGACACATTGGGGAAGGGAGTTCCAGAGGATGGGAGTGGCTCCAGAGAAGTCCTGGAGGTGAGCATGGCAGGAGGTGACAAGGGAGCTATAGAGTAGGAGATCTTGGGATAAACAAAGATAACAATTTGGTTGGTATTTTGAGACAAGGTTAGTGATGTAGCTAGGGGCTGAGTTGTGGATGGCTTTATACGTTTTTGTAAGTATCTTGAATTTAATTTGTTGGGTGAGCGGGAGCAAGTGGTTGGCAAAGAGGAGTGGCAGACACTGAATGATTGGTAAGATGGATGAGTCTGGCCGCAGCATTCATGATGGACTGAAGGGGGTTAGCCTACGCAAAGGTAAGCCAGTGAGAAGGGAGTTGCAGTAGTCAAGGCAGGAGATGACCAGGGAGAATGTTAGGAGCTTTGTGGTGTCATTGGTTAGGAAGTAGCTTATCTTAGAGATGTTGCAGAGGTTGAGAGGGCAAGCTATGTACAGTGATTGGATGTGGGGCCAAACGTATAGTTCAGAGTCCATAATTACATCTAGAACCTTGGCATGTTGTGATGGGTTGATGGTTGAGCCATTGATTTTGACAGAGAAGTCAGGGGAAGGGGCATGTAGGGGAGGACATATTATGAGCTCGGTTTTGGATAGATTGATTTTCAGGAAGTGATGTGACATCTAGGCTGATATGTCTGTTAGTAGATTAGTGATGTGGGAGGAGACTGATGGATTGAGTTGAGGGGTAGAGAGATAGATGTGGTTGTCATCGGCATAGAAATGGTATTGAAAGCAATGGGAGGCAATCAACTGACCTAGGGAGGAGGTGTAGATTTAGAATAGTAGGGGTACAAGAACAGAACCTTGGGGAACCCCAACAGAGAGAGGAAAAGGAGAAGAGGAAGTAGAATTGTAAGTGACAAGGAAGGTACAGTGGGATAGATAGGATGTGAACCAACAAAGAGAACACTTGCAAAGACCAAAGAAGTAGAGTTTTTTTTTGAGAAGGGACTGGCCCACTGTATCAAAGGCAGCAGAGAGGTCCAGGAGTAGGAATACAGAATAGTATCCATTGGTTTTAGCCATTAGTAGATAGTTTGTGAGTTTTAGAAGAGCAGTTGCTGTGGAGTGTTGAGGACAAAATCCAGACTTAAGGGGATCAGGAAGGTATTTCTCAGTGAGGTGGTCGTTAAGCTGGTTGTAGACCACGCGCTCAAGGAGTTTGGAAGAAAAGGGGAGTAAGGAGATGGGTTGTAGGTTCTTAAGATTGGTGGGGTCTAGTGAAGGCTTTTTAACTATGCGGATGACTAGTGCATGTTTTAGAGAATTGGGGAAGATGACAGAAGAGATGGAGAGATTGAAGATGTGAGTTAGAGAGTGTAGAATAGAGCCAGAGTGTGACTGTAACATTTGCGACAGAACAGGGGACAGGTGGTTAGGTGAGCATTAGAAAAAGTTTAGCAGCCTCCTTTATAGTAGTGAGGTTGAATGCACGAAGTAGTGATTGTACCCATGGACATGGAGTGTTAAGTGGGAGAGGTATCTACACATCAGAGATCTCCTCACAAATTGTATGAATCTTCTTTTTGGAGTGATTGTCGATCTTCTGGGCAGTGAGTGAGACATCAATAGCAACAGATATAAGGACAAGAGAGATGAATTTTAAATGCCTGGCAAGATGGTACATAACACCTGTTAAAACACATACAGCAAGTGTGCTGTTGGCGAGGATGTAAGATAAGAGATATAATGACACATGTATGGTGGTAGTGCCTAAAAATACAAGAGTTTTGGCAGAAGGTTGCACAATGGATACTGGAAATTATGGGGGTTAATATTCCTAATGATCCATGGTCTTAATTATTTTATAATACTATATTTACAGTACAATAAAGCAATATAAAAATACACTGATTCCCCATGTACTAAAAACAAAATGGCTCATCCCAAAATCTTGGCAGGTAAGGGAGAGCCAACAGTAAAAGAGTGGATTCAGAGAGTATAATATGTGTATAATATGGAAGAACTGTACCATTGTGGAGAAGATAAAATGCGAAAACTTGAAGAAATATGGAGAAGCTGGCTTAAATTCTCAAGGGAGTATATCGAAATGGTGGGAATATAGAGAGGGGAAAGAGCAGACTGAGATGAGAAGGAAGGGAGAAGGGGAGAGTTAAAAGAAAGTGGTCAAAAAAGGGAGAAAACATGTTATGTATATATATATGTTTAGAAGGGAAGAGGGATAAATATGGGGGAGAGTCGGGAGGGAACATTGAAATGATGTATGAAAATTATGAAAATGTGAAGATTTTGTACTTGTATTTTAAATTTATACTTGGACAGTTTGTGGAAGTTATCCAAACAAAAACATCAACAAAACAAGAATACACATGATAGGTTAAATTATTGCTCACCTGTGTCCAGTCGACAGATATTCAAATATATATGTATTTTAACAAGCATAGAAAAGGCTTTAAAACAAATCTTTACTGACCTCTGTAGCTGCAGGCACTGTGGAGCATTTCAGTTTTGAATTCAACAGCAGAATCACTGACAAATGTTCTGTCAAAAGCTATCTCTCCCTTATCCTCCTCATATGCAATAGTTTGTAATTACAATAAATATTAGATGAATGGAAGGCTGCTGTGTCAGTATTGGGAAGAGAGAATGCAACACCAAGCATCTAAGTAAACAATTGGAACAAATTCAGTGCTCCTGCTGTGAGCTTTGGCAGCAGTGACTTAGCAGCCCTTCAGCTCTGCCATGTGAAGAGAAGGCAGAGTGAGATTAGCTTTATATTAATAAGGCAATGCTTTAACATTGTCATTTTAGGTAATTTTTGTAAAAACATGGTGTATTTGTATAACATTTTTTTTTTAACCTCTTGCCGTCCGCCTGCTGTTTATAAACGGCAGGGCGGTGGCAGTCCAAGGTCGGGTTGCCGTTCCTAAACGGCACCCGCCTTTTCTAGCTGTGCGCGCTCCCTAGGAGCGCGCACCAGCGCGATCCGGTGTCCGCTGTGTCCTCCGGACACAGTGAAACACCGATCGTCGGACGGGACCTCTGTACGAGGTCCCGGTCATGTGATCACTGATTGGCGAATCAGTGACCACATGCAAAGTAGTGAGCAAGATGTCACTTGTGACATCATTGCTTACTACGTGTGAAATCTGTGAATGATCACAGAGGTCACATGGTACAAGGCTATTCACAACAGCCTTGTACCATGTGACAAGCTGTGACCAATCACAGCTCACTCAGTATTTCTCAATGACTGCAAGAATGCAGACAGAGAGAAAGAGAAATGATTGCTTTTACATCCTATATGGGTGTAAAAGCAATCAGTGTAAAAAAAAAAAAAAAAATCTTCATCACCCCCCACAAGTAGTACAGTGTCACCATGGTGACACTGTACTGCTAGGGTGACAGTATGTAAAAATAAAAAATAAAAATAAAAAATAATATAAAAAAAAATAAAATAAAAATGTAAAAAAAAATGTTTAAAAATTATAATGTTTTATTATAAACTAATTTGGATTTTTTTTTTTACTAAAAAAATAACGGAATAAATTTTGGCCAAGATTTAGGATGAAATATTATTTATTTGCAAAATTTTATAAAAAAAAACACTTTTTTTCAAAATTTTTGGACTTTTTCATTTACATAGTAAAAAAAATAAAAATCCCAGCGGTGAATAAATACCACCAAAATAAAGCTTTATCTGTCTCAAAAAAATGGTAAAAAATTCATATGGGTACAGTATTGCATGACCGCGCAATTGTCATTCAAAGTGTGATAGCGCTGAAAGCTGAAAATTGCCCTGGACAGGAAGGGGGTAAAAGTGTCCGGACAGGAAGTGGTTAATAACTGTTTATCTCCAAGAACAGTATGGCACTTTAAAGAGGTAGCAAACTGCCTTTGAAAAAAAAAAAAACTGGTCCTCTGCATGGTAAAGTCATAATGTACTAGTATGCATCATATACTAGCACATTATAACAGACCTGTGAAACAGATCCCTCCAGCAGCGCACTGTCACCTTTGACAGGTAATCCATCTTCACTCAGTCTTCCTTCAGGGTTCGTCAGCTCTGGCCACTTGAATAGCCAAGCCACAGTGATGTCACTCTCATGCATGCGCACTGGAGTGGAGGCCATGACACAGCTTTCTCAATGGACGTAATGCCGTCCATTGAGAGCACAGTGTGCATGCACCGGTGAGTTAATTGGGCTGCTTTACATGTAAATATCTCCTAAACAATGCATGTTTAGGAGATATTTATGGTACTTACAGGTAAGCCATTATAGGCGTACCTTGGTACAAAGCAGTTTTGCTTTAAACAATGCAAATATTTCAGACCAACAGAAATCAACTGCCTAACCATCATGTTCCTGCTCCTCTAGTGGAGCTTTAGAGGTGATGTTATCACACCTGCTGATTGTTCGGATCAGTGTGGCTTTTACTTGCATGTCTACCGATTACATTTTTGAGTACTCCTTTCTTTATTAAATAAACAATTTTAAGGATAATACACCATGGATGTATTTTCTGTTTCCTCCTGCTGAGTTATATGCTGCACATATAGCCAGAGTACCTGTGTTGAAAGAGCTGATTATAACCACCAGTCAGATTGATTGCAGAGATAAAGCACTTAATGACCTCTATTACCTGAGGGTCTGCCTTTCTGGCAAGAGACTATTCAAAAAAGGTGGAGAACTGAACACATGAGGGCAAACAGACTGATTGTTTGCTTTGAACTATTTATGGGACATAAATCACTCCATAGAGCACATGACTTAACGTCAAAATTTCCTTGTATTACATGTTTATTTTTATTTGGACGTATTGCTTTATTCATAGGGATTGATTTTGTATGAGTATTCTGAGAATTAATTTCAGCAGGTGCACTTTTGATTCTGTCTTAAAGGGACAGTGCAAAACATTTTTGTTGATATTTTGTTGGGTATTAACGTATTTGCACTCCAGTGAGTGCTGCTGTCACTAAGGCTTTACTTATTTGTCATTGGATACCCAGCACAGTTTTTTCTTATTGTTCTTTTTTCATCTTTTTAAGGGGGTGAAAAGATATGTTTTTGAGTACTCAGTGGTTCTCACCCATTAGGGGTGAGGGATTCCAGGGTAGTCTCTGGTTGTAGAGGAGAGGACTGATTTGCAGTTCTCCAAAGATTGGTAAGTCCTCATTTAAGACCCAGGAATTCAGAGGTTTTGAGAGACTTTGGGTTGGAAAGAGCCTCCAACCCTGATTAAAGAGACTTTGGTCCTGCAAGGGTTACACCACCTGCAGGGGAAGCCTGAAAAGCACCAAGAAAGAGTTGGCAGTTTTCTATGAGTAGTAGTCAAAGCTGTGAGAAAGTGTGGACTGTCTTAAAACTGGGACATTATTTGCTGAGCTCCTGTAGCTTTTTCTGTACCTTGATGCAGACACAAATCTTCATCCAAGTATGGGATTGGTATACTGGCAGATAGCCATAGTATTGTTTTCCATATAACAGAATTATGGACAGTTTGCCTTTTTTTTTTCTCAAGAAAGCTGTTTTATTTCCTTGATTTTAAAGGGACAATAATGACTGCTTAGTTTTACAAATGGATGATTGGTGATCCCTGGCTCTTCATATTACAGTACCTTGAATGCAAATGTGATTCAATAAATTGTTTAATAACATTATCAGGAAGTGTTCTTTCTCTGAGATCCTATTACTATTCTGGTTTTGCCTTCATTATGTCATATAAAGTGAGAAGAGAGAAAAAATATGCAATGGGGTTGATTTACTAAACATGGGGAGAGCAAAATCTGGTGTAGCTCTGCAGAGAAACCAATCAGCTTCCAGTTTTTTTTTCAAAGCCTAATTGAACCAGTTGAAGTTAGAAGCTTATTGACTACTATTCACAGCTGCACCAGATTTTGCACTCTCCAGTTTTAGTAAATCAACCCCAATGCATGGAAAGTCTGTTATAAAAAAGTTATGGGGTTTTTATACTTTTTACATTTTTTACAGTTTTTACCTTTTTTTCCTACACATTTTGTTATTGTAGTGACAACAGTTCTATACCATCTATTTTCCATTTTCCAGGGTACCATTTCTTTTTCCTGTGAATTTGTCTACAAAAAATATGTAATTTCCCCTTTAATGAAAGAGACATGGCAATAACTGAAGCTTCAATTATGCTCAAGGAAACATGATTAGAATTCTTAAAGTGTTGACAAAGTCATATACGTACATACTCTGGCTTAAGCTAATCTTGTTTGCAACTTCTTCAAGGACATTGCCGATGTTTTGCATTTCACACCTTGTTGGGCTAAAGATTTTCAGTTCTATAGATTTTCTGGTCACATCTTAAATTTCATTGCCGTGACTTTATGTTTTACAGAGACTGTAATTAATAGACATTTTAATAGCTGTAATAAATGTATAGGTAAATGAAGGCTACAGTATTATCTGAACCCCTGTCTTTATTGAAAAAACAAAGTCTGACATATATTCTCTTGAAATGGCAAAATGTATTCATTGTATCTCTGACTTTGAAGTCAACAATAACCACCTGTCTTTGCCCTTGGGAGTTTTGAGAAGAGTTCTGTGGTTTTCTTGCCTCAGTCAATAAATATATCAGACGCTTAAAAGGTTTAAGTATAAAAATCACACTTACCTTAAATAAACAATGGTCCAAAGAGCTGAAATGTTTTTCTGTTTTCTTGCACATGGTTTGTTAATAATTTAGTAGGACATCATAATCACGGTAATATTCATCTAGTTATCAAATGAAAAAATGCTAAGCATTAAAAACAGTATATAAAAAGGTCAGTGTACAGCAGAATAGGACATTGCTTTCTGTTTGTGAAAAGAAAATCAATAACTTAATCAAAATGAAGTTTAACGTTTTCTTACCAATCTATCCCATGCTCTAAAAAGCAATGGCAATTTGTGCTAGCTGTCTATTAGTTGTTAGCTTAAAAATTATGAATTAGCATCTTGATTTACATGAAGGCTGTCACATTTCAAACAGAATGCATTACGTTTTCTGTTTATTTAGCTGAATTAATTAATTACAAAAGGTACAGAAAGTTAGAACCTGCTTCATGATTGTTATGTTCTGCTGAAAAAAGGTATATTGTTTAGAGGTGTCTAAATAATAAGCTCTAATACAAAGAATGCACCTGTGGGTCACCCAATATGGTAGTGTTTCCTGAAGTTTAGAATGGGTACTATTTACCATAGTAGTACATATAGTTAAAAATACACAGTTTTTGTTATCAAACTTTATTCATAAAAGAAAATCCTACAGAAAATACCCTGACCAGAACATGTTTTTTTATGTGAGATATTTTGTGAAGTTTTTTTTTTTCATATTTACTGTATGTATGGATTCTGGTGTGAGCTGTCAGCTTCCCTGACTTTTTGGTCTTAATTGTTTCAAAGCTGTGATACTTTGCCCCATCTAAGAGGGACTGTTTCTAGCAAGGATAGGTAGTATGGAGAAAACATAGCTGAGTACTTTCAAACCAATGAAACTGTAGATGCACTTCATATAATTCGTAATACCGATGAACAAATGTTTGCTCAATTCATGGGTTGTTCTTTGAATTTATCATAAATTCTGGAAAATGTGAAACTTTTGTTCCAATACCCACTGAAGTCAATAATGGGCAAATCTTAAATATCAATTCTTGCAATTTCCAAGGCTAAAAGGCAAGGAATTGTAAAACAAAGGGCATGGGAAGCTGGGCACTGTCAAAGGAAACATGATCCAATGTATCAATCTTCAAGAGCAACATAGTAAAAACATTAATTCTTCAAATTACGTGCTTGGGAGATGCCTTTCAGCTGCATGCAGTGTAACAGAACTGTACAATTCTCACAGACAGCATCAGCAACAAAGTATGACAAAGTGTGACATCACATAATTTAAATGTGTGATATGTTTTTTTCTTTAACTTGACATGATTTATTGGCTTACATTCAGCAATAGCATCCCCATTATATAAAAAAAATGTAAGGTAGTTTTTGCGGCAACACCTGATTTTTTAATCTAGCAGTAACAGACCAAAATTGAGCAATAGAAATAGCAAACATAACATATTTTGTAACAATTGCCAACAAATGGAAAACATCTTTCATAACATATCTTCTACCATAATCTTTTTGTGCAGTATCACACTGTATTGTCTGTTTAATAAAATGTCAACACGAAGTGCACAAAAACACTCCAAAAATACAAACCCCACATTCCAGAGATGAGGAAATTGTTATGTTAAAAAAAATACAGTGACATATTTCAGATACTATAGCCAGGCATAGGGGGGAATGTACTAAAATTAGTGAACACAGAATCTGGTGCAGCTATTCATAGTGATCAATCAGCTTCCAAGTTTTATTGTAAAAGCTTAATTGAACAAACTGAAGTCAGAAGCTGATTGGTTACTATGTACAACAGCACAGGTTAGGCTGCTATTCAGGGAGGGAGAGACAAGAAAGATTTTTATCAAGAAATTAAAGAAATCATTTTTTTATATTGTCTAGATCTGCTCCACATTATGTAAGAGAGAGACAAGGCTGATTTTTTTCTGAGACAAATGCCAGAAATATTGTAAAGAGTCAGCATTGAAGCAGTTGGAGCAGGCCACATTTTGAAAAGGACACACAGTATGCAGCTTCTCTTCCCAAAAAGCAGAATCTAAGTGTATGTATGTGATTGGGACATTGCAAATTACATATTTCCTTATCAATGTTTGCCTCACAAATGTTTAAGTATACCTCCAAGCCGTGGTTAAAGGGCTATACAAGGACAAGGTCTAATTACCTTAAATAACAAAGAAATGTGACTATTTGGACAAGCCAAGCCAGACCATTGCTCTTCTTTTTGTTTGCAATGGGGGGGGGGGGTTGTCAATTGCTTACACACAATCCAGTATATAACACACAGCTAAAATGTAAATATTTGTCTCATGTCAAAGCTGCAATATGCAAGCGCCTGTGGTCACCTGTGTACCATGTCATATAGTGGAGGGACCCATAGCGGAAACAGCATGTTTAGTTAACTATTCTTGTTATATTTTCTTTATCTTTATCTGTATCTGTCATTATCTGTAATAAATGTTATACTTATAAGTATTTGTGTGATCTCTCTCTGCGCATATCGAATATAACCCCTAAAACATAACAAAACACATGGTACCAGAAGTGGGGTTCAATCTGTGTAAACTAGATAAACAAATAGTGATGCAGAGTTTTGCCAGATTGTTTGTTCTGGGTTTAATGTTTTTGTTTTGTAAGCCATGGTACTTTCAGAAAGCACAGAAAGTGTTTCAGATACTTAGCTGGTTCTATTGAGATGTCTGTAAGTGATCAAGTGTGAGCCCATTCCTGTGTTAGGTAGAATCCCATTGCTCACGTTCCTTACCAATTGGTGAAGGAATTGTTTTGGTTTGATAAATTGAGCGAGACACCGATATACAAGGGAATGGTTGTATTGTCAGGAAGCTTCAATTTCTGATAACAGTAAATGTTGGACTCTGGACTATAAGCAAGTTTCAAAGAAATTAGCTTTTTTAGGTTTGAAAAACGTTGAGTGAATGCTCAGTACTTCAGTAACATAAGACATATGTGTGTCTGAATCTGAACATGTTTTGTTTGTAGCTAACTAATGTTGAGGACATAATTAATGCATGTTGTTTTGTCTGTGGTAAATGTGACAATATTACCTGAATTTAGATAGAAAGGTAACGCTAAGTATTGATCATTTGTACATTTTTTTTGCTATTTGTTTGCATGTCTATATAAGCAAAAGTAATGAAACTAAGGCAAGAGCTCTGTAAAGTTATGAGAAAAATAAAGCTTTTGAAAACAATTTGTAGCAGAGATGGCTGCAGTCTGTGCCTGTATATGGATGACCCCTCCCGTGCTCCTTGATAGACAATCGCTGCAGACTTTGCCTGTGTGCAAATTACACCTGCCTTATTGGTCCTGTGTGTCTGTGTAAAAAGGGATAGAAAACTTGCAGCAGCCCCAGCAACCCCCCTTAGGAATGTGTGTAAGTGATGTTCAAATGTGAGTGATATGCAAGGCAATAGGAAATGTTTAAAAAACGTATTCAAAAAATAAAATCTTGGTGAAATTGTTAGTTTTTACTACAGAATGTAACTGATTAGGTAATTTGAAACATAGAAAAGAAAATGGCTGATTGTGGCCGACACCTTTTTGCTGATTGTGGCCAACACCCTTTAAATTCCTAAAAGTAGCCGTGATTATTATAATTATTTAAATATTTACCTCCCATTCCAGCCTACTGGGAGTGGAAAAAAAGAAGGCTCCACCCACTGACAAAACCTGGTTTTACACCTTTAACTACAGTCAGTTGAACATAATAGTTGACTAGTAAAGTTCTGTATAATATGTTAAATATATGACTAAGCTAAGAGTAACAGCATGAGAGAGGACAATGGTGAATGATCACTAGATATGTACATGTAGAGCTTTGTATTGTCCTTATTGGCGATTGTATTAAGTATAGTATTCTAGAATAGAACACTAATTGTTTGTAAGTTTTTTTCATTAACACAGAAAAAAACAGATCTGTTCCTACCGTAGACTTTTAGGCGTTTCCAAGATCTGTATGGGATTCAACAAGAGGCTGAAAAAGAAAAATCAAAATGGATGGTGACATATAATGTTTGAGCACAATGTTTGTGGTAAATCTGTGAATGTCATCTCAACCATGGTAAATTATTGACAACTTTTGATGGATGTCCTTTAACCTCCTTAGCGGTATTCCCGAGTGTAGCTCGGGGTAAAATGTCAGTACCAAAAGCGGTAACCCCGAGCTACACTCGGGCTTACCATACAGCGTTGCATAGGGAGTCCCTGCAGCACTTACCTTGTCCTTCGCTCCCACGATGTGTCCCCTGCAGCATCCCCGGCCATCTCCTCCGGCCGATGCCGGCATCCGGCTTCTGTGTTCCGGTCCCTGTGACGTCGGAACGTACGGGCGCTGGAACCGGCGGCAAATTTGAAATTTTTAAAAAATGTCTTTTTTTTAAAAAATGATTATTACATAGTAAAACATTGCTGTTTCAATGTATTTCACATACATTTTGTCCCTACTGCTCTGTCCTGTGCCCTGCCTGCACTTTGACTATTCTTTCTGCCTGGAAACTGAGAAAAGTCCATGGCGTCCAAAAAGCGTCCCTTTACGTCAAAAGCGGTTTTAGACCAGCTAGAGAACAGTGATAGTAAATCAGAACCACTTGCAGAACTGAGTGATGATTTGTGGGGAAATTCGTCATCAGACACTGAAAACGATTTTGCGACTTTGCTCAGCGATGTGCGAATTTGCCTCTGTATTTCAAATTTCAGTGTTTTTGGTTTGATTATATTATTGAATTAAATGTATTATTATTATATTATTTTTTATGCTTATTTATTAAATTATAATTTATGATTTCGTGTTTCAGATTTTATCCTACCCGGGATGTTTACTAGACTCTTTGTTCGTACAGATTTCAGTGAGTTATTCCTACAAATTACAGCCTAAAATAAAAAACTACATATTTCCATGCAAAAAAATGGTACCGCTTTCAGCACAAAAAATCGGAAAGAGTCATACCGCCGAGGAGGTTAATGAAAATCCACTTGGTGATAGTTAATTAATGAATTGAAATTATCTAATTTATTATGGGTAATACATTGCACCCATGAATCAACGATAATTGGCATATGTTTTGTGTCAAGCCAAGCCAGACCCCTGCTCTTCTTTTTGTTTGCATGGGGGGTGGGTTGTCAATTGCTTACACACAATCCAGTATATAACATACAGCTAAACTAGAAATATTTGTCTCATGTCAGAGCTGCAATATGCATGCATCTGTGGTCACCTATGTGTCATGTCATATAATAGAGGGACCCATGGCGGAAACAGCATCTTTAGCTAAGTATTCTTGTTATATTTTCTTTATTTTTATCTGCATCTGTCTTTACTAGTTATAAATGTTATACGTATAAATATTTGTGTGATCTCTCTTTGCACATATTGAATATAACCCCAAAAACATTACAAAACAATATGTAATAGAAATGAGAAGCAATATTGTACAGACAATAATATATATATACTGTGTATATATATATATATATATATATATTTTTATATATATATTATTTGGTTTTCTCTGGATTGGAACATTTAATCCTGTGACTGGGTTTTGCTTGCCGTGGACTCACTAAAATGATGCATCTACCACAAAAGCTAACTACCCTATGTCACATATGGTGGAGGATAATACATGCAAACTGATGGTGGAATTCAGGTCTTTGCTACAATGGTGAGTCCATGTCAGGAACTGTTGGCTGTGTGTGGAAGTGCAGCCAGGCCAAAGGCATTTCATGTTGCAGGCAATCTACCTGTTAAAGGAAAAAGTTCTGCTGTGAACTGTGTTACAAATTGCTATGTGCAGCAGCTGATGTGATTGCAGTGATGTCTACATGGAGAAGTGTATTGTCTTGCAAGTCTTAAAGAGACAACACAATACATTTTTTCCTGATTTGCAAAATAACTGTGTCCTTAAAGTTGTTGTCTGTCTGACTGCAACAATGGGGTGGTCAAAGCACAAAAAGGAAGTGATGTTAGCTGAGATGAGAGAAAGACTTATGGATAGAGGAGTTGTTACTGCCAGGACAAGCCCCACCAATTCCTAAACAGAGTTAGCTAAAGCAAGAGATTGGTACTGTTATCTATAACAGCAATACTGAGTTTGGAATAGCTGACTTCATCCAGCCCATGTTGTCTACTGATGATGTACAGTACTGTGTATCAATCTGATGAAGTTTATTAAAGTGCTGTCAGTGCACAGTGGTGAACATATGGTATTGCAACCAGTTACTTTATGTCAGGGGTGACCACTGCTGGAGGTGTGCCATTGCCCCTAGCAACCATGACAGTCGTAAAAAATGTACCCCTGGAGACCTCCGAGGAGCTCATGGCATCTGAGCTTGAGGTTTCCCAGGACAACTGTGTAGCCACCCTGATGGGTCAGAGAGTTTCTTATAAGGCAAATAATAATGTACTAAATATACCACAAGCTCAAGCTGATAATGATGATGTTGGGAAATGTATTACCGACAATGTTGATGATGATGGTTTGGTGTCTTCCATGGCAGCCACGAGCAGCGCTGCAGAGTTATCCCTGGAAGTCTCACGAGGACTACCTGTGTTGGAGCCGCTGGTTGTCCAGAATAGCAATAGCAATGGGGGACATGTCTAGAATGTGAGCAGGAACAGATTTTCCTAGCAGCTAGTTCTGTAATCTTGCTCATTCTGTCCTAATTCCTAATTTAACCACCCTCCTGCTCAGTACACTTCAGAGATCAGGGGCCTGGCCTTGCTCTATCCAGGCCACCTAAAAGATGCTGGAAAAAATTACAACCTCCAAAAAGGAAAAGAGGAAGCCCTCCATCTACATATGCGACTGCCATCTTGACCAACAGAATAGAGCACCTGGTCTCTCTGACGATGCAGACAAAGTGACGGAGTAGAGCTGAAATGGAGGAAGAGATCCTGGATAACCCTTCCCTTCCACCTCCTGTAATATCCACTACCACAGCCATTCAGGAAGCTCTAGAGGTAAGTAAAACCTCTTTAATTATTATTATAAATACTCTAGCTCAAGAATATGGTCTCATACACCAGGACTTGTTTAGAAACCGTGTAATTGCTGCTGTAGCCGGTATCTTTATAGTAGAACATTCTATCTTGTCCCATGCTAACAGTATTGTGGAAAATGTAATGCACAGTGAAACTCCTGGCTATGCATTCAGAAGATACTGAAAATAGATTCCACCACAATATTGTGTGAGTGTTGGTTCTCCTGTAGGGAGCTGATGGCTCATAAACTATGGTGTTTGAAGAGACATTTTTCAAACCACTTCTTAATCTTCAAAAATGTATTGCCAATCTAAATTGTGGAGCTGGCTTACAGAGCTCTCACTGGCAATATGCCTACATGTTTCCCACCAACACCAATTCTAGTTTGGTTCCTAAATTTCAGGGGCAAAGATTTTATTTTGACTGAAGCATGGAAACATGACCAGCTACTTCTCAGAAGAGTTACATAAACAGCATTATTATTTTGAAAAGTATACCTTTTATGGCACCGTTTCAAGCTGTGGATAGCAGGAAAAAGATCACCCCACTGGCAAGTGAGAAGAGGGGAGCATGATTTAGGGCGATTCCAGTGTCAGACAATACAAGTGAAGGGATGGACGCTGCTCAACCATACCCAGGAGTCTAATGTTAAAGAAGACCTCAACCGCCATTCTGGACACACCCCCTAACATGTTTCACCCCACCCACCAGGCATTGGTCACAGAGCATTGTTCTTTTGTGGAGGTATGGAGAAGATTAAGGGTACAAATTGTAGTACAACATGATCCACCTAAGCAGTAGTGATGGGCTGCATGTTTGAGTCGAACTGGACACATGAATGGTACGGGCATTCGGTGGACTGTTTGGCCACCGAGCCCCACAATGTACTGCTCCCTGACAGTGCATTGTGATTGGCCAAAGAATTGCACCTGACCACAGGTCGGGTGCAATGCTTTGGTCAATCACAGGGCATGATGACATCACAAGGGAGCTAGGGTGATCCCATCACCTTGTGACATCATTACCCTATTTAAGAACTGTCATTCATTCGGGATCTGGGGGCCCTTTTGTTAAAGGGGGCTTCCAGATTCTGATAAGCCCCCTGCCCGCAAACCTCCACAACCACTGGCCAGGGTTGTGGGGAAGAGGCCCTTGTCCCCATCAATATGGGGACAAGGTGCATTGGGGGGGAGCCCCTCCTGCCCCAAAGAACCCCCCATGTTGAGGGCATGTGGCCTGGTATGGTTCAGGAGGGGGGGCACTCACTCATCCCCCCCTTTCCTAACCTGCTGGGCTGCATGCTCAGGTAAGGGTTTGGCATGGATTTTGGGGGGGCCTCCGTGCCTTTTTTTTACGTTTTGGCATGGGGATTCCCCTTAAAATCCATACCAGACCCAAAGGGCTTGGTATGGATGGGAGGGGGGACCCCATACCGTGTTTTATAAATGTTTTCAATTGTCGGGCAATGCTGGCAATTTTTTTTACATTCAGCTGTCAGAGGAGAACCCCACTGACAGCTGAAACATTAATGAATGCTTCACTGCTAAAATACTGCATGACTTAATAATGTAACTCATGCGATATAATGGTAAATGAGTGGTATCTTAGTACATACTCAGGTGCCCTAAGATACCGCTCTATAAACTGTTTGTATTCGAAGATCACAGTCGAACATTCTGTAGGGGGGTGTTTAGCCCAACACTACTCTAGACCAATGAAGAGAGCTTTCCCATTAGTGGTAAGTGAATAGCATTCGATTACATAAAGGTAATAGACCTATTTAGCATATATTGGTTCATACATGAGGTTGCAGTTTACAGAACTCAAAATCTAGTTTGCCTTGGGTTGCTTAGGTATCACTACAAGTCATGTAGAGGGGCATTCCGTTTTTTTAACAGAAAAGGGTTTACCCAAACTCAAGTCCCTATATGTGCGTGTAGCCACAATCAAGCCTATTGAAAATCTCACATAAACATTGATGTGTTTGAAAGCTTATAAGTAATAACAGTAACGAAGCAAACTTCATAGCAAAAGACGTATCGGGTGTGAAGGGAGGGCAATCAACTATTTTAAAAAATTTCAAATATTGTCAGGAAAAATAAGAAAAGTAATAATGGAAAAAGATGTGAAAAAGAAGGGGAAGAAACAGAAAACCAAGGGAAGAAAAGAAGAGAAAGAAAAAGGGAGAAAGTGGAGGAGGAGAGAGAAAAAGAAGAAAACAACCCAACACATTATGTGTAAGGACCTGAGTAAAAAGAGCATTAAAAGGCTTATAAACTCAATTAAGTGTCTCTCAAACAGTAGGGGCAAGTACAGGGCTTTCTTTCCCCAAGAGAAAGTAACCCCTGATTGGTTATATACAAGCTGTATATGATCAGGTAAGCATTTTCAGGTAAGTGTCCTTGTGTTTACAATGGATCCAGCAGGCCCAAGTTTTATAATAGGATGAGTATCTATTGTGAGCCATGGCTATCAGTTCCTCCAATTCGGCTGTCTTGTCAAATCTCATGAACCATTCTTTGAGAGAAGACACAAGGGTCTGTTTCCAGTATCGGGGTATTCACATCCTAGTCAGTGACACCATATGCATAGAAGCTATTTGTGATACTTCCGACCCATGGGGATTGAGCAGTGAAGTAAGAATTGAAGAGTCTATCTGAGAAGAGGTAACTTGCACAATGATGTCATGCACCGCCTTCCAATAAGGCTGTAGCTCTGAGCAGTCCCACCAAATATGCAACATGAAACCCGGTGCCTGATTGCATCTACAACAGAGATCAGGGACTGAGGAGTAAATTGTTCAGAAGGTGGGGGTTCACTTCCGGTTCCGGCGCTGATGCTGTGAGGAGGTGAGACCCGCGGCTCCCGGGATCCCCGCATATAAAGCCGGCATTCTGCGCAGGAGACTCCTGTCAGCTGCTTCAGGAGCTCCCCACTGGCCCCCCCGCACGATCCTCGGTCCCTTCGGCATGGAGCGATTCCTCCTGCCGAATCCGCAGAGCTCAGGTCCCACCACGAGGGGAGAGGGATGCGGCTCTCCCCCTCCTGCAGCCAAGATGGCCGCCGCCCATAATATCTCAATGGACACAGGCACAGAGGCTGTTACACACGCTGGTGCAGATGTACACACCCTCCCAGCACACAGTGATAATACTATACCAGCCCTGACCTCTACTCCTGGCACCTGTAGTCCCACAGAAATATATGACCAGATTGCACAAGCAGTTGCTGCCATTCTACTGCCCACAATCACACAAGCTGTGGATCATGCAGTAGCCACAGGCATTGAACAGATCAGAAAAGACATAGGTGATCATAGTAAACGTTTAAATGAAGTGGAACAGCGTCTGTCAGATTTGGAGGACGATGTTCACTCGCTGCGCTCAGGTGCACTTCAAACCAATCGTACGCACCAATCCATCCTAGACAAGCTGGATGATTTAGAAAATCGCTCACGCAGAAATAATCTGCGCATAGTGGGCCTTCCAGAATCGTTTTCCACCGGGGTGCTTCCAGAATTATGCTCCACACGTATACCCTCAGCTCTAGGTCTAACCACTTTGTGTCAGGTCGAGAGAGCTCATCACCTGGGGCCGCCTTCGAATGACCGCCGTACACCGCGATCGGTGATAGTCAAGTATCTCAACTACGCTGATAGAGTGGCTATTCTTACTTCCTTCCGCAATTCTCGATCCCTACAAGTAGACGGTCACAAATTACTCCTATTTGCCGATTACTCGCAAGAAGTATCCCGCAAACGTAAGGCCTTTCAGGAAATATGTGCCACGCTCCACCAAAGGGGCTACAAATTCACCTTGGCTTATCCAGCTACTCTCCGCTTTACTACACCTTCTGGCGATACAAAGTCTTTCATCCACCCTGAAGAAGCCGCTCAATATTTACAAGATTCTTTGATGGCTACGGATGGTGTGCCGTCTCCTCACCCTCGCAACTCGGGCCCTAGAGATCAGCGAAGCCCTCGCAAAGATCCACCGAAACACCCACGTACTAACTTTGCTCCCTCTAAATCTCGCCAATCCTGAGCTGGCACACTCTTTACCCCACGACTTGGACCACCTGCCTTGTTTAACTGAATTTAATTTTCTTGTGCCTTTAGCTATCATCTTCAGTCCACAGATAGCTATACCAGTTGTTAGAAAGCAATAATTTAGTTGGTCCTGTGGTACTTTCCTCTCATTTTGCTTATACATATACTGACTGTGTCATCCCTTTTCTGTGCCTTGCCTCGACCACAGTTCCGCTCTGGTCATTCGATTTGTTGAGCCTCTTCCCCCTTTGGCGATGCCATTTAGGCACGGGGGTCATGCTCCCCTGCCCTCTCAACAACTCCAATGAGTCACTGCTGCAGATCACTACTCTGCTATTTCCCGGACACGTTGGTCGCAGTACAGGGACAGCATGCAGATTTATGTGAAGTCCAATACACTGTTATGGTTTTTTGTTTGTTTTGCTCTTCTGATAGGCCCCGGTTGGGCCACCATGTTCCACTCTCTTTCTCCCTTCTTCTGCTCTCTTTCCTTACATTTTTCTGGAGAATCACCCCTTCCTTGGGAGTCGACCATACTTCATCAGAGATTGGGCGGTAATGGGCGGATAGCTGGCTCCACCCTACAAAACTGTAAGTCCACTACCTCTGTATTCACCTCATATCATGTGACCTAATGATTCGTATTTATTCTTGGAATGTCAAGGGCTTAAGATCACCTCATAAACGAATGGCTATTCTCCGCCATCTCCGCCGACTTAGAGCAGATGTAGCACTACTCCAAGAAACACATTTAGGCCAATCTGACTTTGTTCGTATGAAGAAACTTTGGGTAGGACACGTTATAGGTTCTCCCTCACTCAATAATAAAGCAGGTGTGCTCATTCTGATACACAAAAAGCTCGCACCTGACATAATCTCGGTAAACACTGATGAGGCAGGCAGATTCCTAGTGGTACACCTCAAAGTAGGCTCTCAATCATTGGTCCTCACCAATATTTATGCTCCAAACTCACGGTCAAAACAGTTTTTTCAGGACCTGTCATCAAAGCTGTCCGCCTACATACATCTACCTTTAGTAGTCGGAGGGGACTTCAACTCACTTATGAATGCCTATGAAGATAAGTCAAAATCACTAGAACACAATCACCGCCCACTTGCGGAGTCCCAATCAACACTCACACTACTGTCTACATTTGCGGAAGCAATGCAACTAACAGACATTTGGCATTTAGCCCACCCAGATGGGAAGGAATTCACCTTCTTTTCTCCGGTGCACTATTCGCTTTCCAGAATAGACTATTTTTTTTGCAATTCTATTGCTTTGCAATACGCATCTTCCTCAGATATACATGACATAGTTATTTCGGACCATTCTCCCATATCCATAACCCTCAACTATCTCCACAACACACAATCTCACAAAACGTGGCGCTTTCCTTCTTTCTTAGCAAATAACCAGGAGGTGTTACGTCAACTCCAAGATACTTGGGCAGACTTCCAGATCACCAATGCAGCTCACTTATCCAATCCTAACCTATTTTGGGAAACAGGAAAGGCGGTTTTACGTGGTAAAATCATCGCCTTTACATCTGCGTATAAGAAAAAGGTCGCTCTAAAATACACAGAAGCTAGTAACCGACTCCGACAGACGCAAAAAAATTTGGCTGACTCCAACACACATGAACATAGGAAAGCATGGCTAGAGGCAAAACACCAATTCGAAACATGGGCATCAGCACAAGAATCCATGCACCAATCACATCTCAACTTACAGTATCATAAGTTTGGCAACAAGCCGGGCAGACTCCTGGCTCGCTTGTGCCGTAAACCGTTTACTCCTACACAATTTACCTCCCTCAAAGACTCTCAGGGTATATTGAAACACTCCCCTGAAGAAATTGTTTCCATATTGGAAAGTTTCTACACTAAACTATATGGCCCCGACCCTATTGACCAATCAAAGGCTTTGTCTTTTCTAGACGGCATTGCTCTTCCTCAAATCGATCTCGTAGCACTCCAATCTCTTAATGCTCCTATATCTCAATCCGATATTCAATCCGCTATAAAAACTCTAGCTAATGGTAAAGCCCCTGGCCCAGACGGATACACTTCTGAGTTCTATAAACTCATGGCTGCAACCCTTTCTCCTACCCTGCAATCAGTTTACTGCTCTATACAAGAAGGGGGTGCCTATCTTCCGTCTGCCTTTCAGGCACATATAAAATTGATAGCAAAGAAAGACAAAGATCCGTCTGACCCAGGTTCCTATAGGCCGATCTCCCTTCTAAATTTAGATGCCAAAATTCTATCGAAAATTATCGCAAATCGTTTAGCTATTGTTTTACCTTCCATCATTCATCCCTCTCAAGCGAGCTTCATACAAGGACGCTCTGCTGCCTCAAACATCCGCAAAGTACTAGCAGTGTTAAGTCATGCTAAAATCAATCCTCACCTAGATCTAGCGATAATCTCTCTTGATGCTGAAAAGGCCTTCGATAATGTTAACTTTCAGTGGCTGCAGATGGTTTTACATAGATTTGGCTTCTCAGGCCCTTTCACTCATGTAGTCCAAGCTATGTACTCAGCTCCTACAGCACAGGTGGTTGCTGCAGGACACACATCTACCCCTATTAAACTGCATAAAGGAACAAGACAAGGGTGCCCCTTATCCCCCTTGCTCTTCAATTTGGCCCTAGAACCCTTAGCCCGCTTCCTTCTGTTCCACTCACAGCTGCACGGAGTCCAAATAGCTCAACAAGATCTACGTTTAGCCTTGTTTGCCTATGACATTTTAATTTTCACTGCCAACCCAACTCATGACCTGCCTTATATACAGGATATTTTCACAGCCTTCAGGCACTGTTCGGGTCTTCGTATTAACTTCACGAAAAGCGAAGTCCTTCCCTTATTCCATGCACGCACTCCCTCATGGGCTCATAATTCTCATTTCAAAATTGCTCCTCATCATATTACATACTTAGGAATCAAAATTGGAAAACTTGCCTCTTCCCTCTACTCGCTCAATTTTTCACCAACAATTCAAAAAATTATAGGCGAACTAGAGGTATGGAAAGAGTTACTACTGTCACTTGTAGGGAGAGCCCACCTCTTCAAGATGGTGAGCTTCCCGAAATTGTTATACCCTCTTCAGACCATCCCTCTACTACTTAAGCATACGGACATTCTTAGACTAAACAAAGCGCTCTCTACATTTATTTGGAAAGGACGTCGGTCACGCATTGCCCTGCATAAGCTATATCTGCCTAGATGTGAGGGGGGAATTGGTCTTCCAAATATCAGAGTATATAATCTCTCATGCATCTTACGGGTGTGTATAGATTGGCTGACCAAATCCTCCAACTATTCTAATCTGCAAATAGAATCTGCCATGGCCCATCCTTTCGATCTTGCAGCCCTTTTACATTCAAACCCTAACTCACTCCCTCCACACTTAAAATATAATCCACTCATCCGTGATACCCTTATCACATGGAGGGAGATCAGACGTAAATTAGGCGTATCCCCATGGGTTTCCCGTTTCCTCCCCATACATCATAATCCTGCTTTTTCTGTCCCTCAACAACACGCAGCTTATGATCTATGGTTGGAAAGGGACCTCAAACTAGTTAGCCAATTATACGATACGGCCTCTGGCTTTCCTTTATCTTTTTCTCAGATTTCAATCTACCGCCTCATCATTTTCTGTATGTTTTGCAAGTTTGTAATTATGTGAACAAGATAACATTGGTTAAATCTAGTCGCTTCCGTTCCTCATTCATAGATATCTTAGTTAGAAATCGGAAATACAAGATATCCCACATTTATGGACCATTAAACCTACACTATGTGCACCCTCTAGAGGCCTCCACTCCTACTTCTCCTTGGATCAGAGACTTTGACAATACACTCTCAATGGATCAAATCCTCACTGGTTTCAACAATACCTGTGCCTTCAACTCCAATGAGTTCTGGCGGGAGCAACAATTAAAGTTAATGCACCACGCCTATATGCCATGCCTATATGTCCGTGGGAATCCCTCGGTCTCTACTTGCCCTTTGTGTGGACACTATAAACCTTCGCTAAAACACAGATTTTGGGATTGCCAACTAATATCTACTTTTTGGTCCCAACTACTCAGCTATATCGCCTTCATCACTTCTCTACAACTACCAAGGGACCCTTTACCTCTTCTCTTCGGCAACTTGGAATCAGTCTCCACAGGGGCTCATCCACTTCAGCTTGCCATTCTCCGAGCCACAAAACCGTGGCTGTCCTCTTGCCTGATGGTCGCGAGGAGAGCCATATTGAAAAAGTGGGTCTCCAACAGTCCTCCTAATATTTCGGATGTCAAGTCAGCTCTTAATGCACTTCTTCGTTTGGACCAGCTTAACTTCCTCACCTCATCCCTCCAGCACAGTGAGGATCAATATAATCGAAAATGGAGACTCTATGTTCAAAAATCCTTTCCAACCACAGAGCTTCAGTTTTTCCTTCATGGCTCTTCTGTGATGCCCCAATCTGGAAACATGATCCAGTAAACCCGGACTTATTGTTTTGCTTTATGAGGATTTAAGGTGTGCATGACTATATCTAAAACATTTACAATACTCGTTTGTTGCTGCTCTCACACCGCTTCTAGCCAACCTAGGCAACCAAGCCACATTTCCTTTCATCTACTTCCTTTATCATTTTCTTTATACTTCATCTTCATCGCACATTCTTTTATAACTTCTCCCCCCCACCCTTAATCAGCGAGGGCTCACAACACGTATATCACTTTTTGTTACAGGGCGTCGCCTCTAGCTCTATTTTTCTATTTTTCTCTCAAACCACAGCGCTTGGCTCATTACCAAATATTCTTAACGACTTCTTGGGAGGGGATCCTCTGGCCCGTTCCAACATCATTTTCCCACCTCTTTCTTTTTTTTTTTTCTTTTTCTCCATCTTTTTCTCCATCTTTTCTCCATACTAGCTTCCTTCTCAACCTTTTTCTCCTTCTGAATAGATCTACCTATCTCCCTCATCCTTCTTCTTTGATTATCTCCTCTACATACGCTTCTTTCCTACTTCAACATTCATGTCTTACGCATGATAACTGACATACTCTAAGCACCCCAGTTTTCATTCAAAGTTCAGTGGTATTGCCTGACCTTCTTATCTTTGGATATATATCATAGCTTACCATTACACATTCCCTACACTCTATACTGACTTATAATGCCTCCCATCTTTTGTCTCATTTGCCTTCAGAGTTTCTGTTCAGAGGTTCTAACTGCTGACATATCGTGAATCTTTCTGATCAGTTTTCTATGCAAAATCTTGTATTGCTCATATTGGTCAATCTATCAGTACTGTTAAAAAAAAAAAAAAAGGTTACTTTGTTGCCAAGAAGCATCTTTGGAGTGTTTCATCCGCTGAGTTTATGTAATTTGAAAAATTCAAATAAAGTTTTGTTTAAAAAAAAAAGAAGGTGGGGGTTCGATACCAGTGGAAGAAGACTTTGAAATTGTGCTCCTGAATGGACAGATTGACTGAGCCTTTATGTATGGTGTGAAGAGCTTGTTCCCAGTGGTCCGCAGACAGAGTAATGTCCAAATCTATTTCCTTTTTTTCTTTTTCTAACCATAGTAACATTGTAACCATAGTAACATTGTACTACTCTGGGGAAGTGAGCTTTATTTTTTTACACATTGAATGCTTGTATCAAAGAATTTCTAGAAGCAAGCATTTAACTAAATGAAATCGATTCATTCAAGTTGTTATTAGCTGTGATTGGCCACAACTAATCACATGACACAGATGAGCTGTTATTGGCCCAGTCTGTACATGTGATCACTGTGACCAATCACAGCTAGTAACTCAATTGTAAGAGAAACACAGCGCCTCTGAGTGTAGACTGTAAGACGTTTTTTAATGGTAAACATAAGTTTAACAACTCACATGTAGATGGTAATAAGTAGGCTCATAAGGGGTTAAAAGAGCACAATGCCTTCCAGCTGGATTAAGAAACAGTAAGCAAGAATGCTGGCTGGACAGCAGGGAGTGCTGAAGAGATGTTCATAGAAAGCCTGATGTAAAAACCTGGCAAGTCTCTGTGAACTCCAGAGCAGCTACGATGGCGTGTGACGTCATAAACATGCACCGCGTTTCTGAGAATGCTCGGGATCCAAGGACCAGCACATTCCTTTCTCAAGCATTGCAAGGCTTGAGAAAAGAGCATGTGTTTCTCTTCTTATTTACTCCACAGCCATTGCTTCACTCTTTCACAGCTTGCCAGGTGTTTTCAGACCACATATTCTCCTATCAGCTCCTGACCCCACACTCGTCAAAGAGACTATGTGGACTGCTCATTCCATGTGCCTGTCATCCTCTTATAAGTGACACAATTGTATACAATGGATGTCATTTGAAAATTGTCATGTGACCTGCTGTGATTGGTCACAGCAGGTCACATAGTACTGGCAACGGACCGGTACGCACATCTGTCATTGACTGTGTCCAAGGTACACATCCGGTGACAGATCTCACTACAACATGGCCCCGAGGGCACACGCAATCCAGAAAGGACATCATAAGACGCCTACCTGGATCAACGAGAGTCCCACTCAGCCATCATTCTGCTATTGGTCAGGTAGGAACAGGTTAAATAAAAGACAGTTTTTGGTCATGATCAGTCATATTTTCAAATTAATGCCAAAATGTTCATAATTTCTGCCAGCGTACGCTCAACTTTTGAGCACAACTGTAAGATCTACTGCAATACACAGGTTAACCTACTAATATACTGGAAGGTGACCACTACACACATACAATAGCACAGGCCTAGCTATCTGGCACTGTGCATGTGAGGTAATAACAACAGGATAAAGACTTGGATGTCACTATAGTTCAGATCAGGAAGTTATGAGCAGCTACAGTGCAACAACCAGAACAAAGGGACAATTACCCAATAGTCTCTGCTTCTTGTCTGGATAAAATATACCATTTCAGTAATGCAGCTTCTGTATGCGGACATGTGGTGTCAGCTCCTCTCTCTCTATATTTATAAACAGCTGTTTCCAGAGGCAAGCAAATTATTACTGTAATGTAGGGCAGCCTAGATGGGCAATGTCGCACATCAAATGATAAAAATTGGGAGGAGATGTGGGAGTCCTCTTTCACGAGACTGATCTCACACATATATAATGTTTTAAAAATTACATTTGGACTACATTGGCTACATCACATTCTTATTTAGCTTGGGAGGGGCAAAAACATATTTTAGATTACAATATAAGTAATAAAAACATACGTGGTATTTCTATCGTTTCTTTCAGACATAATTGGCTTAAACCACATCCCCGTTTGACTACAGATGGCTCAAAATGAAATCCATAGGCATACTTTTAATACACTGCTCAAAAAAAATAAAAGAACACTTTTTAACCACAGTATAGCATCAAGTCAATTAAACTCCTGGGATATTGATTTGGTCAGTTACGTAGCAGAGGGGGTTGTTAATCAGTTTTAGATGCTTTGGTGTTAAATACAATTAACTACAGGTACACTAGATGAGCAACAATGAGATGATCCCCAAAACAGAAATGGTTTTACAGGTGGAGGCCACTGACATTTATTCCCTACTCATCTTCCCTGACTGTTTTTCACTAATTTTGCATTTGGCTAGGGTCAGTGTCACTACTGGTAGCATGAGGTTATAACTGGACCCTACCGAGGTTGCACAGGCAGTCCAACTCCTCCAGGATGGCACATCAATATATGTTATTGCCAGAAGGTTTGATATGTCTCCTAGCACAGTCTCAAGAGCATGGAGGAGATTCTAGGAGACAGACAATTTCTCTAGGAGAACTGGACAGGGCCGCAGGAGGTTCTTAAGCCATCAGTAGGACCAGTATCTACTCCTTTGTGCAAGGAGGAACAGGATGAACACTGCCAGAGCCCTACAAAATGACCTCCAGCAGGCCACTGTAGAGACGCACAGACCTCTACAGGCTAGACAATGGCATCTTAACTGCCATTAGGTATCGGGATGAAATCCTTGGACCCATTGTCAGACCCTATGCTGGTGCAGTGGGTCCTGGGTTCCTCCTGGTGCACGAAAACGTCCGGCCTCATGTGGCGAGAATATGCAGGCAGTTCCTGGAAGATGAAGGAATTGATACCATTGAATGGCCCCCACGCTTGCCTGACCTAACTCCAATAGAACACCTCTGGGTTATCATGTTTCGGCCCATCCGATGCCGCCAGGTTGCACCTCAGACTGTCCAGGAGCTCAGTGATGCCCTGGTTCAGATCTGGGAAGAAATACCTCAGGACATCATTAGAGGCATGCCCCAACATTGTCAGGCATGCATACAAGCACGTGGGGGCCATACAAACTACTGAGTACCATTTTGAGTTACTGCAATGAAATTTCAGCAAAATGGACTAGCCTGCTGCGTTGTTTTTTCACTTTGATTTTTGGGGTGTCTCTGAATTCAGTCCTCTGTAGGTTGATAATTTTCATTTCCATCAAACAATGGGGCATCCTTACATTCCTAACACATTACCCAGTCCATATCAGTATAGATTTTTTCCCCACTGAGATATGATGAGTTTTCAAAGTGTTCCTTTAAGTTTTTGGAGCAGTGTATATTGCATTATATATCACTATGACAATTCACATGATAGTCCGCTTACAACAAGGTTCTTGTGGAGCTGACTAGGAATAGTGGTTGAGGCACAACAATGGACTTGTTGGTGCATCATCACACAGCTAGGTGTTTATTTTTTGTTTACTTTCGTTTTTTGGGTAACAAGCCCTGTTCATATACTGGGCTCACCCTGGTCAGAGTGGACCAACCTTTCATGTGGTGTATTGTTTATTCCATGTAAGAGGTAATGTAATACACAGAGAAACTATGCTCTGAACAAGAAGACTTGTCCCTAGAAATACATCAGCATGTTTGTCATGGAGTCATGTGTAGGTCTCAGTGAAATATTATTACTAGAGATGAGCGAATCAAACCTGGCGAAGTGGAATTCGTTTAGAATATTAGGAAAAATTCGATTCGCACCGAATCCGAATTTTAGCAAACTTCGGGTGCACGAATCGAATTTTCAGCCGGCAAAAAGTGTCACTGCAGAGAGCTCCGCTATTTCTGACAGTTCTGACAGTTCATTTACAGCGGTTGAAACATTGTATCTATTTGTTTCCATTTAGGATACAGATGTTTTTATTCGGAAATAAATAGATACAATGTTTCAACCGCTGTAAATGTGAAGGAACTGTCAGAGAACTGTCAGAAATAGCGGAGCTCTCTGCAGATACACTTTTTGCTGTACTGGAATTCTTCTTCTTTTCATTCCTCTTCTTTTCATTCTTCTTCTTCTTCTTCTTCTTTTCATTCTTCTTCTTCTTCTTTTCATTCTTCTTCTTCTTCTTTTCATTCTGCTTCTTCTTTTCATTCTTCTTCTTCTTCTTCTTTTCATTCTTCTTCTTCTTCTTTTCATTCTTCTTTTCATTCTTCTTCTTCTTTTCATTCTTCTTCTTCTTCTTCTTTTCATTCTTCTTCTTCTTCTTTTCATTCTTCTTTTCATTCTTCTTCTTCTTCTTTTCATTCCTCTTCTTTTCATTCTTCTTTTCATTCTTCTTCTTCTTTTCATTCTTCTTCTTCTTCTTCTTTTCATTCTTCTTTCTTCTTCTTTTCATTCTTCTTCTTCTTTTCATTCTTCTTTTCATTCTTCTTCTTCTTCTTTTCATTCTTCTTCTTCTTCTTTTCATTCTTCTTTTCATTCTTCTCATTCTTCTTTTCATTCTTCTTTTCATTCTTCTTCTTCTTTTCATTCTTCTTCTTCTTCTTTTCATTCTTCTTTTCATTCTTCTTCTTCTTCTTTTCATTCTTCTTTTCATTCTTCTCATTCTTCTTTTCATTCTTCTTTTCATTCTTCTTCTCATTCTTCTTTTCATTCTTCTTCTTCTTCTTTTCATTCTTCTTTTCATTCTTCTTCTTCGTCTTTTCATTCTTCTTTTCATTCTTCTTCTTCGTCTTTTCATTCTTCTTCTTCTTCTTTTCATTCTTCTTTTCATTCTTCTTCTTTTCATTCTTCTTTTCATTCTTCTCATTCTTCTTTTAATTCTTCTTCTTTTCATTCTTCTTTTCATTCTTCTCATTCTTCTTTTCATTCTTCTTTTCATTCTTCTTCTTCTTCTTTTCATTCTTCTTCTTCTTCTTTTCATTCTTCTTTTCATTCTTCTTCTTCTTTTCATTCTTCTTTTCATTCTTCTTCTTTTCATTCTTCTTTTCATTCTTCTTCTTCTTCTTTTCATTCTTCTTCTTCTTCTTTTCATTCTTCTTCTTTTCATTCTTCTTTTTCTTCTTTTCATTCTTCTTTTCATTCTTCTTCTTCTTCTTTTCATTCTTCTTTTCATTCTTCTTCTTCTTCTTTTCATTCTTCTTCTTCTTCTTTTCCTTCTTCTTCTTTTCCTTCTTCTTCTTCTTCTTCTTCTTCTTCTTCTTCGTCGTCGTGCCCCATGACTGCCCAAATGAGTGAAGTGTGCGGTGATTCTAAGATCGACGGCACTCATCTGCATGTCATACTGACTGACAGTATTATTTCTCTTCCCCAGCAGACTCCAAGGGCATTTAAATTAAAGGTACAGTGTTCTGCACTAATATAAAGGCTCTCTGAAGCCTAGAAACCCTTTTAATAAGTTAAATTCGCAGCGAATAAATTCGCATCGAATCAAATTTCTCCCGCAAATTCGGCGAATCAGCCGAATCGAATTTTTGAATAATTCGCTCATCTCTAATTATTACATCCAAACCTCTTTTCACTTAGGTTTATTTTATACAATGCATTTGTCCTGTGGGCTTTTTGTGAACATGTTTTTTCTATATAGTAAACAAAGGGAAGAAGGTGCCACTTTCTTAGTGCAGCCATTTATTAATAAATATAAAACATAAAAATCATGTATGCACTCAATGCACTAGGTCAATTATAAGCATATCAGTAATAAACCTTAGTGCAGAGTTAATTCAGGAATAGCAGAATCAGGGGACCATGCTGGAAAGTAAGCTGAGTGCATGCAGTGAGTGAATACATGTTTTTATGATTTACATTTATGAATAAATGGCTGCACTTAGAAAGTGGCGCCCTCTTCTTTTGTTTACTACATGTGCATTAAAGTTCACTCAGGACTCGAAAACTGAAGCTCTGCAACCATCATCCAATGACCATGGCTGAACTTGCATTAATCACCGAGACTCTTTCATATATTAACCACATGCTGCCCAGCCACCGCATATAAACGGTGGCAGGGCGGCGCTCGTAGGCAAAAGCACGTTTTAAAACGGCTGCCTTCAAAACAGGTAGGGGGCGCGCGCGAGGCGTGCGCCCGCCCTGCCTGTCCCGCGGGTGTCAGCAGCGGGTCTCCGCCGCCGGGTCACGGCTGGTTTTTACCGGCTGTTTTCCCGTGATGAGCGGTAATCACTGACACAGAGCAGGACTGCATTGTTTACACACAGCCTGCTCTGCGACAGTTTGCCAACAAGCTGCAGAGGGAGAGAAGAGTTTCTCTCCCTCGATCAGCTCCCCCCTCCCTCCCCCCGTCCAGTACACAAGCCCGCCCCATAGTAAAACACTCCCCTTACACAGCAAATTCTAAAAATGTTAACCCCTTCCTCCCCAGTGACATTAGTACAGTTTCAGTGGTTTTTTTTCACTGATCACTGTATTGGTGTCACTGGGGATGTCAGTGACCCCAAGTCAGTTCCCCCCCCAGTGTCAAAATGTCCGCCGCAGTCCCGCCATATGTCGCTGATCGCCGCTATATGTCACTGATCGCCGCTATATGTCGCTGATCGGCGCCATTATTAGTATAAATAAAAATTAAAAATCCCAGTATCTTTCCCGCCATTTGTAAACTCTATAACTTTCACGTAAACCAATTAATTTACACGTATTGGGTTTTTTTTTAGCAAAGACATGTCGCAGAATGCATTTTGGCAGAAATTTGACTAAATTTGATTTTTGCATTTTTTTTTTACTGCACATGTTTTATAGCAAAAAGTCCAAAATATTGTTTTTTTTTCCTCAAAATTGTCAGCCTTTTTTTCTTGTTCAAACAATTTTATTAACAATAAAGCAGATTGAAACAAACAAAGAGACATTGCTAATGTACACTGGACATTGTAGTGGCAATAGGACATAAAAAAGATGAATGTGAGTCACAGTACAAATGTCTATATATTATTAGCAGAAACAGGTAGGTAAAAGTTGACAATAAAAGACATTATTGTTCCAGCCAAAGTAATGTCTCCCGAGTACATTAAAGAAATAGGGGAAAGTTTGAAGGGGGGGTCAGACAGGGGTGGGAGGGGGGGAAGGGGGAGGGGAACAACAACCATGACTCCATGAGCGTTCAACAATTTTACAGCAGCCCTGCGTGCTACGTACAAAGGGCTATTGATTATATCCATAGCGCATAGTATACAAATCAGGGGAGAAGGAGTGATTCGTTAAAGTTAGATGGGAGGAAGCGCTCTACCCAGGGGCTCCATATGCTCAAAAATTTAGGAATCGTGTCAAGAATTGTGGCTTCCACCTTTGCATGTATCATGGCTTGTGTTATTCTGGTTTTGACAGCCGCGATACTCAGGATGGGGGATTTCCAAGATTTTGCTATAACCTGCTTAGCCGCCATCATAACTTGCATGATGAGCTTAAATTGTGAATTGGAGATGCCAGGGGGGCATTGATTGAGCATGGCTATTGTTGGGTCGGGTAGTCAGCCTTTTTTTATAGCGCAAAAAATAAAAACCGCACAGGCGATCAAATACCACCAAAAGAAAGCTCAATTTGTGGGGAAAAAAAGGATGTAAATTTAATTTATGTACCATATTGCATGACCGCGCAATTGTCCGTTAAACTAGCGCAGCGCTGTATAGCAGAAAAATGGCGTAAATTGCAGTATTTATACCATAGATTGTAGACGCTATAACTTCCACACAAAGCAATCAATATACACTTATTGGGATTTTTTTTACCAAAAACATGGAGCAGAATACATTTTGGCCAAAATTTATAACCAACTTTGAGTTTACTATATATTTTTTATAGCAGAAAGTAAAAAATATTGTTTTCCTTCAAAATTTTTGGCCTTTTTTTGTTTATAGCGTGAAAAATAAAAAGCGCACAGGTGATCAAATTACACCAAAAGAAAGCTCTATTTGTGTGAAAAAAAGGACGTAAATTTCGTTTGGGTGCAGCATTGCATGACCGCGCAATTATCAGTTGAATTAGTGCAGCGCCGAGTAGCAAAAAGAGGCCTGGTCATTAAGGGGGGTAAATTATTATTATTATTATTATTATTATACAGTATTTATAAAGCGCCAATAGTTCACTCAGCGCTGTACATTACAAAGGGGGACAGAACATGTGACAGAACAATACCAATACAATGCAAAACATGAGGGGATCGAGGGCCCCTGGACACCCTGGAGAAGTCCTGGAGGCGGGCACGGGAGGAGGAGACCAGGGAACTAGAGAGAAGGAGGTCTTGTGAGGAGCGGAGTGTGCGTGCTGGACGGTACTTGGATATTAGGTCAGTGATGTAGTTCGGGGCAGTATGGTGGACAGCTTTGTACGTCAGTGTTAGGATTTTAAATTTGATCCGTTGCGCAATCGGAAGCCAGTGGAAGGATTGGCAGAGGGGGGTGGCGGAAATGGAGCGGTTGGAAAGGTGAATGAGTCTGGCAGCCGTATTCAGGATCGACTGAAGCGGGGATAGCCAGCGGCGAGGCAGGCCAGTGAGGAGGGAGTTGCAGTAGTCGAGTCGTGATATGATGAGGGAGTGGATGAGCTGTTTAGTGGTTTCTGGGGTTAGTAAATCCTCAGGAGCTCAAGTGGTTAAGGCCAGTTTTCCCCTTATGATACATTTGTACTCAATCTTGCACAATAGTTATTGTTTTTTCATGTTTTTGCAATGGTTTAGTTTCAATAAACATTTATAAGGTAATGCACTAGGCATTTGTATTTCATTCAGTAGCACGATTTCCCCTATCAGAAGAAGGCTGCACTGGTGAAGCGTTCCTGTTTATAAAAAGATTTGTAATGATGTGATTGACGCACCATTGCCTCAACATTACCTTACCACTATGTTGTCAACACTTTGGAGTCATCTGTGCGCCAGAAATAGAATTCACAGAACAAGTCTTTCTTACTAGAGAGCAATGAAATCAGGAGTAGCAGCTCTAGCTAATCAGTTCAGTGACATATTAACTTCAATTCAGTGACATATTAAGTTTCTGGACAGCCTCCAAGATTTAGAAGAGTGAGAGGAAACTGTTGAGTCATCTTTTTTTTGCAGCATTTAACCAATTCATACCCTGCCTGATAAAGGGGGCTGTAAAATTGGAGAAATGTCATCAGAACCATCCAAGCTCAGTGACTTACAGTAAAAGTTGAGATGTTTGTGAGTCAGCCCCTGCTGAGGGATGGGTGATTTTGAAACTGTGAGACCTGAGACTGCTCTTTCTGCAGCCTATTAACTGGTAACAGTTAAGTAAATTTTATTTTTCATTTTCATTTAATAGTTTTAATCATGTGCATGATATTTCACTAGTGCCAGGTTGAGAGATTTAAATCACTAATATAATCAGTTTCTTTGGGGTTATTGCAAAATCATTGATGATGAACAGTTCTGGACAATTGTTGATTTTTTTGAGGTTTGATTACTGAATTAAGAGTCTAAGCATCAAGCAGTACAATGGTGGCAGTGGTGAGATCCTTTTTTCAGGTCATGAGATCAACAGTCACAATATTAGACCAAATTATTCTACTGTATTTGTCTTTTAAGAACAAATATGTCCAGACCACAGACATTCAAATATTTACATAATTCTAATAAATAGTAAATAGGCTTTAAAATAATTTTTCTATAACCACAATATATACTAGTATTTTAAGGGCAAAGTTCACTTTTCTGAACATGTTATATGTTACACCCATATTTAGGGTGCAACATGTAACATGTTCAGCATGCATCCCCTCTCCTCCCAATAACCTTCCCCTGGGACAGGGATGAGAGATCTCCCCACAACTGTTGTCACAATTTGAAAACAGCATGGTCGCTCAGGAGATCCATCTACACAGTCTTGTCATTCATTCACAATTTCCTGTGAATGAATAGACTACAAGTACCATCAGTTATTGGGGTTCTCAATAAACAAAAAGGGCGGCTGGTGAGCAATCTTGTAGTTCTTTAATCTTTCTGCTTTCAGGTAATTGCCTGCCCATAGGGGAAGTACGGACAGACAGCTATCCTGAAAGTCTGAAGTAGCCTGACATTGCACCTGCTGATTACAGGTTCAATGCTCTTCAAACTCATTAGAAAAAAATAATACATGCACATTTTTTTTAGGTGAACTTATCCTTTAAGTAACTGGGTCAGCATTCTGCTCTCCCCCTGTTCCTGTGTACGAGTTCTATTTCTATTCTATACTTTAGAAATCTACAAGTAAAAGTATAACTAAATGCAATTTTTCTTGAGTTTTGGATGGAGTGGAGAGGGATTAGAACATTTGTCAGGTTTTTATTGCTATCTGTGCACTGTTTGGGGGATTCACTTTCTCCATTTGTCTTGTTTTGGGTTTTCCCTAGAACACTAACATAGGGGAAATCTTTCAATGGGCACCTTAGTTCTGGTGACCCTGGTGACAACCAGGGATTCCCTCAACTGGAGGGATTTCCTATAACTTCTTACTTTGGCTATGCAACAGGAAGTGAAGGGTAATCTCCCAAATGGGACACAGATGGCAAAAAATCAAGGGTTTTATCTCTACCTTACTCTATCCAAAATGGGTAAAAATGTTGCCTTTAGTTTTGCTTTTTTTTTTTTTTTTGATGCATAATTTTAAACTGTTGCTCCCGCCAAAATTCGTTTGTGTTAAATGCACAGGTCATGTTAAAACCTGCGAGTATTTGTTCCGCAGTGAAGGCATTGTCAAAGTCTCGGATCCACGATTTGATGGATGTGGAGGATTCCAGCGGTGTTGCATAATGCATAGACAATTGACTATATATATCGGATATGTTATATTTCTGATTCCTAACAAGGACCTCTATCACCGTCGTGCAGAAACGAGTAAGTTTATTTTGAGCTATGGATTGCACAAAATTCCTGATTTGTAAAATGTACAAAAAATGATGAGAAGGCAACTCAAATGAGCTAAGGATTTGTTGGAACGGAAGGGGAGATCCTGATGCACAGTCATATAATTGGCTAACAAGTCTAAGTCCCTGGTTGTACCATAAATCGTAAGCTGCATGTTGTTGAGAGACAGAGAAAGAAGGATTGTGATGAATGGGAAGAAAACGAGATATCCAGGGAGAAACTCCTAGTCTACGTCTGACCTCCCTCCACGTGAACAGTGTGTCCCGTATGAGTGGATTATGTTTAAGATGCTCCGGGAGTGAGTTAAAGTTGGAGTGTAGAAGGGCTGACAGATCGAACGGGCTCACCATGGCTGACTCAAGTTGGTAATTGGAGAACACGGACGCTCGGGAGAGCCAATCTATACACACCCGTAAAATGCAGGATAAATTATAAAGCCTAATATTGGGGAGGCCCAGACCGCCCTCACATCTAGGGAGAAACAACTTATGTATGGCTATGCGCGAGCGACGCCCCCTCCATAGGAAACTAGAGATCGCCTTGTTTAACTTGACTATATCCGTATGTTTGAGCAGGAGTGGGATAGTTTGAAGAGGGTATAAAAGCTTCGGAAAAGTCGTCATCTTGAAGAGATGGGCTCTGCCCATGAGTGATAACGGCAGGTCTTTCCACATTTCCAATTCTCCTAAAATTTTTTGGATCACTGGCGAATAATTCAGAGAATAAAGGGACGAGGCTAATTTTCCAATTTTAATACCCAGATAAGTAATATGGTTAGTATTAATTTTAAATAGAGAGTTGCAGGCCCAATCAGGAAGCCGAGCATGATATAGGGGAAGAACCTCACTTTTCGCAAAATTTATACGGAGACCCGAGCAGCACCGAAATTCTGCGAAAACTGTCTGAATATAAGGTAAATCTAGAGTTGGGTTGGAGGTGAATATTAATATATCGTCCGCAAATAAGGCTATGCGGAGATCTTGTTGACCAATTTGAATACCATGGAGGCGTGAGTGAAATAACAGGAAACGGGCTAAAGGTTCTAGAGCAAGATTGAAAAGCAGGGGGGATAATGGACACCCTTGCCTTGTTCCCTTATAGAGTAGAATAGGGTTGGATATTTTTCCCGCTGCTACTATCTGGGCCATTGGGGCAACATACATAGCCTGAATCAATTGTGTAAATGGACCGGAAAAGCCAAATTTAGCAAGGACTAGTTTGAGCCATTGAAAACTGACATTATCAAAGGCTTTTTCAGCGTCAAGAGAGACAATTGCTAGATCCTGTAGTGGGTTGATTTTAGCCTGATGCAAAACTGAAAGCACTTTGCGGATATTTGAGGTGGCCGATCGTCCCTTTATAAAACCCGCTTGAGAGGGGTGAATAAGCGAGGGTAAAATAATGGCCAAGCGGTTAGCTATAATTTTAGAAAGGATCTTTGCATCTAGATTAAGGAGGGAAATGGGACGATAAGATCCAGGATCCGAAGGGTCTTTGCCTTTTTTTGCTATTAATTTAATATGGGCTTGTGAAGCCGATGGGAGATAAAGCCCACTCTCCAGGATGGACTGATAAACCAGCTGTAGAGTAGGAGAGAGGGTTTTATCCATGAGTTTAAAGAATTCAGAGGTGTACCCATCTGGACCTGGAGCTTTACCATTGGCTAAAGATCTAATAGCTAGACATATATCCGCTTGTGATATAGGGGCATTTAGAGATTGCAGCGCTATTGGATCTATTTGAGGTAGATTTACTCTGTCTAGAAAGGATTGTGCTTGTTCCTGGTCAATAGGATCCGGCCCATATAGCTTTGCATAAAAGCTTTCCAAAATAGATATGATCTCTTCCGGAGATTGTTTAAGTGCTCCCTGAGAGTCTTTAAGAGAGGTGAATTGTGTGGGGGTGAAAGGCTTCCTACACAGGCGCGCCAATAATTTGCCTGGTTTATTACCATACCTATGATATTGTAAGTCAAGATGTGAATGGTATAATGTTTCCTGAGCTGCCGCCCATGTGTCAAACTGGTTTTTAGCATCCACCCAAGCTTTCCTGTGTTCCTGCGTATTGGACTCTGCCATATCACTCTGTGTCTGCCTAAGAAGGTTACTAGCCTCAGTAAAGTTATGCAGAATTCTTTTTTTATAAGCGGACGTAAAGGCAATGATTTTACCACGTAATACCGCCTTCCCCGCATCCCAAAACAAATTTGGGTTGGAAACGTGGGCCGCATTAGTAATTTGGAAGTCTGACCATGTGTCTTTTAATTGCTGGGCGAGTTCCTGATTGTTCGCCAGAAACGAAGGAAAGCGCCATATCCTAGGATGTGGCGTAGGGTCTAGAAAATTTATAGTAACAGAAATCGGTGAGTGATCCGATATGGCTATGTCATGTACAGTCGAAGATACCACATGATTCAGTAGTACGGGGTTACAGAAAATGTAATCGATTCTAGATAAAGAATGATGAACAGGGGAATAAAAAGTGTAGTCTTTGCCGTCCGGATGTGCTAAGCGCCATATATCTGTAATTTGCATTGCTTCAACGAAGCTACATAGTAAAGTAGGTGTTGGACGGGAAATCTGAGAGGAGCGAAGTCCACGTCCAACACTCTGTGATTTATCCTCCTGCTCTTGCATAACGGAGTTAAAGTCCCCTCCCAGGACGAGAGGCTTGTGAATATAGGCCGCCAGCCGCGTCGAGAGGGCTTGAAAAACCTGTCTCGTCGGGGAGTTGGGTGCGTAAAAGTTGGAGAGAACCAGCTCCTGGGATCCAAGTTTAATATGTACTGCTATAAAACGACCCTCAGTGTCAGCGTCCATGGAAATCAATTCAGGATTAAGCCGTTTGTGTATAAGAATAAGTACCCCAGCTTTATTGTTTAAGGAGGAGGAGCCAAAGATCTGGCCTACCCAGAGTTTACGCATACGGGCAAAATCCGATTGGGTAAGATGGGTTTCTTGGAGCAAAGCTATATCCGCGCGTAAACGCCGCAAGTGTCTTAGTATCGCCATGCGTTTGTGAGGAGATCTGAGGCCCTTAACATTCCATGAAAATATACGTGTCATTTTAACTGTTGTAATATATATAGTGAAAGGATAAGAATCTTACCAATTAGAAAAGGAGGGACGGGTGGCGTTGCTATGTAGGGCAAATGGAGGTGGTTGGAATCTGGTCTCAGAGGACAAAGGAGCTCTCCCAAGAAGTAGAGATAAGAAAGAAGAGAAGAGAAGACAGAGAGAGAGGCAAGGGCCCTATTTGAGCCCAACAAAAAATCAAAACATACAATATACCAGAGCAGTAAACAGGACTTCACGTCATTCCGCATGCTGTTTCCACCAATACCAGCGTAACCGGGAATGGCAGGGGAGGGACCTGCCCCAGGGACCATTGCCGATTTGTTGAGGCGAGGAAGGGCGCCCCGCAAACTTATTCCCAACAACGGCTCCAGCATCCCGCCATCCACAGCAACGCTGAATATGGAATCAGGCACATGCAGGAGTAAGGGAGTAGTAAAATCAGGCCTGTAGGTAAATTAAACATTAACAATGTAACGGGTGATTACGAGGAAACACCTCAACATCAGAAATTACAAAAAATAAACTCGTGCTGAACAATCAATAGATTCATACATTGGAGTGTGATAAGATATCAGTAAATAATAAGAGGAATCTTTCCAAGATGAAAATGAAAAGAAAAAACAAAAAAACAAAAAAATGGAAGAAACACATCCAATTGAGCCAATCGGATCAGGAGTAAGGCTGGAAGAAGTTGTGAAGAGACCGATGGTTCCTCAGATCTTCAAGGCGGGCGAGATTTGGAGGACGCTAGATTAGTGCGTTGACGTTTGGGGGGGTCTTTGCGAGGGCTGCGTTGGTCTCTAGGACCACTATTCCTACCCGCGGGATCCCCGTCCCTTAGGTGGTCTTGTAAATATTGGTGGGCTTCTTCAGGATGAACAAAAGATTTAGAATCCCCTGATGGTGCAGTAAAACGTAACGTGGCCGGATATGCAAGTGTGAACTTTATTCCTTTCTGGTAAAGAGTAGCACAGACTTGCTGGAATGCTTTCCGTTTACGTGATACTTCCTGTGAGTAGTCCGCAAATAATAGCAATTTGTGACCCTCAATTTGCAGAGAACGGGAGTTACGGAAAGAGGTGAGGATCGCTACGCGGTCAGCATAATTAAGATAGCGGACAATCACAGAGCGTGGCGCACGACGCTCGTTAGATGGGGGGCCCAGGCGATGAGCTCTCTCCACCTGGCAAGAAGAAGATAGGCCCAAAGCTGCAGGGATCCGCGCTGAGCAGAGATCAGGGAGAGAACCTGTATTAAAAGATTCCGGAAGACCCACAATGCGTAAGTTATTCCTACGTGATCGATTTTCCAGATCATCGATTTTATCCAATATACTTTGCTGTACACGATTGGATTGTGAAGTGACCGCTTGCATTGAATGAAATTCATCTTCTAAATCTGATATGCGCTGCTCAGCCTCAGATAAACGTTTAGAATGGTCGCCTAAATCTTTCCTTAGCTGTTCAATGCCCATTGTGACAGCTCTATCTACAGCCTGTGTTATGTTTGGGAGCAGGATAGAGGACACTGCCTGAGCTATTTGCACATACTGCTCAGGAGTGTTATCAGTTACAGAAGTGAGTGGGCAGGCAGTGTGGATGGTGAGGAGAGGCTCTGTCATACCTGCTCCCTCGGTGTTATTCCGTTCTGTGCCTGTGTCCATGCTGTGACAGGCATCGTCGGCCATCTTGGCTGCAGAGGGGGGAGAGCCGCATCCCTCCGCCCTGGCCGCCGACTCATGGCCGGACTGCGCCGGCAGAAGGTACCGCTCCATGCTGGGGCCGCTGCAGGAAGGTAAGGGGCACCCCAGGACTGTATAGCGGGGGTCCCCGAGGCAGTAGGCAGGCTTTGTAGAGCCGGGATCCCGGGAGCCGCGGGTCCCGCGAATTACAGCATCCGGCGCCGGAACCGGAAGATCCTAGTTTTGCTTTAACATGCTTCCAAGCTATTGCTCTGAGAGGTGAACTAAACAAGTCATTGAGAGAATTTGAAAGTAAATGTGTTCTTGCTGTGAACCCTGAGGACGGCATATTCTAATAAAATGTATGATTTTGAATCCCCCATAACCTGGTGGAGTTCCAATATAGTCTTAAAAAGGTTATATTGTTAACCCCTACCCCTAGCCTATTCAAGGGCCATTCCAACCAAAACTGATGCTTCAGGTTTTTATAGATGCTGAGATGTTAAAGCTGAGCTCAAGGCAGATAGAAAAAACACAAATAAATACAGCTCAGCATTCAGTAATACATAATTAAAGCTAGGTTCACATAGATGCATCCCAATTTTCCTGCCAGTTTCAGTGTGATTTCAAGGGGTAGTTGTTCAACCATTCTGGTGTGATTCTTATGCAATTTGGTATTGATTTGGTAATGTTCTCAGTCAGTCTCTCTGTCTCTCTACTGACATGGACCAGGGATGGGAGACAAGGAACAAAGTCAAGATGGAGGAGCGTAGGTGGGGTACCCAAGAAGGAGAAGATGGGGACTTCTCTGTGCAATACCATTGCACAGAGCAGGTAAGTATGACATGTTTGTTATTTAAAAAAAAAACAAGGCTTTAATATCACTTTAACATATATGTACAAAAAATATAATCTTTATCTAATATTTGTAGTTAAAGCTCTTAAAGTGGGAAGGACTAGTCTGAATGTACTCTGTGGAGGAGTTTTACTAAAATTGGTTCACTCACAATGTGCATGGTAGCCAATCAGTTTCTAACTTCAGCTTGTTCAAGCTTTGGCAGCAAAACCTGGAAGTTGATTGGTTTCTATGTAGAATTGCACCAGATTTTGCATTTTTCAGTTTTAGTGAATAACCCCCTGTATCCCCCTGTATATATATGTAAAAATGTATCCATAGTATCATAATGAAAAAAATAAATACACAGAATATAATCAGAACAGTACTGATTGTTCATATTTGTTGAATTTGATTACTGAATCAATGAAAGAGCTTTTTGTTTTAGCACGTGAGGTGAAGGTTGAAGTAGAATGAATTTAGCTTGCCAGTGAAGCAGCTTGAGTATTTGTACCAGGAAACAATGGACAGGAAGACCTTGGTTGTTTAGCTCAATGCTTTTGCCAAGGACCTGATTTTTGTGAAAGGCTTCAACAGCTGATCCTTTGCTAAGATAGAATTAAAAAGAATGCCTGGCAATAAAACTGATATGTGCAATGTGTTCCATTCTTTACAATATAATTATGCTGGCTATTAATAGTTTGAAAAATATAATTAAAATTAAACTTTAAGAGTGAGCTTGGCCAAAGCTCATAATTAAATTATGGGAGGGCACTAGCTAGCTGAATAACATAATATTACATACAGTATTCCACATGCAGTATCTCTCCTTTTGAGGTCCTGGTTATGTCACCCCATTCCATCTTGAATGAAAATTTACAAGCACAAGTTACATGCCTTGTGGATGGGAGAAGTTGATAACTTGGTAGGTAATAGGCTCCATTCCCTAAGATATATTTACTGCTTTAAGAAATGTGGTAAAATACCTCTTAGCAGTTTTAAAAAATATTTTTAACAATCCACTAAAAACACTACTAAAATATCTCATGCACTATATTGTAAAGTGATGTGGTGTTTTAGTAGTGAAAGCTTGTGGTACTTAATGCTAGCCAGCATCCTAACAAACAAGTAAGTGTCATGGTTGCAGGGGTGGACTGACCATCTGGAAACTCGGGCACTGCCCGAGGGCCCGGGGTCAGTAGGGGGCCCCATGAGATGCCCCTAGTACCTTTTTCATAGGCTTTTTTGAGTTTGGGCAAGGACACAGGGGCCCCTATGATCCCCTATTGCCCGGGGGCCCCATGATTTGTCAGTCCACCCCTGCATGGTTGTTAAGTAGTGTCTGCTGTGTCCTTAACAACCATGACTCATCTGCTGTCAAAATGTAAACAAAAGGAATATCGGCATTTAAAATTTAAAAAAAAAGGAGTGGGGTATGAATTTAAAGGGAAACCCCACACCATTTTTTTTAAATGGCGTGGGCTCACCCTAAAATCCATAGCAGACCCTTATCCAAGCATACAGCCTGGCAGACCAGTAAAGGGGGTAGACAAGCGAGTGCCCCCCCTCCTGAAACATACCAGGCCACATGCTCTCAACATGGAAGGGTTATGTTGGGGCAGGGGGGCTCCCCCCAAAGCACCTTGACCCCATGTTGATGAGGACAAGGGTCTCTTTCCCACAATCCTGGGCGGTGGTTGTGGGGTCTGCAGACAGGGGGCTTATCAGAACCTGGAAGCCCCTTTTAACATGATAGCCTCATGATCCTGTTCCCCCATGTGAGTAAGGGGTACATAGCCCTACCTCTACTTATTCACGAAAAAAAGAGTATTGCAAATAAAGACAGGAGTACGTTTTTGACAATTTTTTTATTAAATAAAAAATTGTCCCCTGATGTAGATCAATCGTCAATTACAATGAACTCTGCTCCGCCGACAAAAGAGGTCTTCACCTGATGTTGACTCCTACAAACGGATAGCTCCGCCGCCTTCTGCCACTAAATAAACTAAGGAGCAGGGCCACTCAATGGCATCATTGAGTGACCTGTCCCCTTATGACATCATTAACCCAGCATGCATACTGTTTATGGTGGCTGCTTTACCTGCCAAAGGATATGTATACCTCTCCATCCAGTACTGAGGTATGCACTGCCCTGCTTAACAGCACAGCCAGATTAGTAACCTGACTTTTCTCTGCTGTAGCTCAGCAACACAGCTTAGGTCACTTCTCTGCATATAATGAAAAAGCAGCAACAGACAAAGGAAATAATCTATCTGCTTTTTTTCTCCCTTAACATGTTCTTTTTCATCATGAACAGCTACATGTCTGTATAAAAAATATTTTTTTTTTATAAACTGTGACAGTGCAAGCTCCTGCCAGTGTGAAAATGGTTGGAAAAAAGCCACAGGGTTAGCACTTTGGTTGCCAACCATCTGTAAATGTACAGTTTGTACAAATCAGCTGATTTACTAAATGTCTGTTACAGACAGTGGCTGCCTGTAAATAATTTGGTCATGGGCCAGTTTCGGAAGTGCATATGAGCAATTCTTAATCTGGCCAGGCTGGGCTCAGGAAGTGCTCATGTGGGCTTGGATGGGGCAGGCATGGTGACATCATGGTGCTGCTTGGCACCTATTATTAATTACAGCAGGACTGGAGGGGGAGCAAGCCCGGAACTCGGGAGTGCTGGCCACCACCCAGGACTGTCACCAGGTGGGAGCATATTATTACCATAATAAAACCATCACCGGACTCCTGTGTGTTCATTCAATTCTCCTCCATGCTGCTGTGTTGGTGCTGGCGGTAATTCTGCTCCTAGAGTGCACATTGGGAACCTAAGTCCATGTCTACTAGGATAGGCAGTGGTGACATGTAAGCAGCAAGATACTATTGTGATAAGAGGGTGTGATGATAGTTGTGGCCAGAGTTCTCCTTTACATCAGGGTCTGTAGAGTTTCCTCTTGTACTGTAAGGGGAAATCCTGCAGACTGTAACATAAGTAAGGGAGAAGGAGAACTCTCTACTCTGTGGACTTTTGTGTAAGGGGGGGCTCTGGTGACAAGAGACCCCCTTACATTAGAGTTCTCCTTTACATCAGGGTCTGTAGAGTTTCCTCTTGTACTGTAAGGGGAAATCCTGCAGACTGTAACATAAGTAAGGGAGAAGGAGAGCTCTCTACTCTGTGGGCTTTTGTGTAAGGGGGGGCTCTGGTGACAAGAGACCCCCTTACATTAGAGTTCCACTTTACATCAGGGTCCATAGTGTTTCCCTTGCACTGTAAAGGGGGACTCTGCAGAATCTTTTGTAAGGGGGAACTCTCTGCTGGGTTATATTAACCTGACCTACATGTTAAAAGGAGAAAAATGTTTTTTGCCTTTTGTTATGCTTTAACGAGTATGTAAACCATACATTTATGCCTGCTGTACCATGTATGAAAAAATATCCTGTTCTCTTTGTATTGCTTCTTTTGTATAAAATCCCTGGTGATCCTGTCAGTCCCTTGGCTTTCCTATTAAAAACTGACCACACTAAGCAGGAGAACACTCCGTAGGCAGTTTTCTATCTATGCTGGGAATTCAGGCTCCTCAAATGATTAGATTTGTGTTTCCATGCCCTCCACCTACACAGCCATTCACTGGGAGTTCAATGTGCTTCTGTTATTCCTCCCCCAGCTCTTATGCAGCTGAGAACATTTTTGTAGCTTAAATATTACTATTTACACTAAAACAGTCATTTTGGCTAACTTTTCAAATTGTCAGCAAAAATGTGGCTCTGTCGGTAAATTTTTTTGTGTCATGCCAGTACAGATTGGTTCTGTCAGTAATTTTTTTCTATTATGTCAGTAAAATCCACTTTGGGAGGTTTGCAACCCTGGTTTGCATGTGTGCAGAGTGCAGGAATCCAGAGTATTGACTTTAGGCAGAGAAAACTATTTTTACAGCTTTTTCTGGATTTTGGTATTCCCAGATTGGGCTCCATAGTTTGGAGATTTCAAAGTTTCTTGGAAAGGAAGAAATCTCCAACCCAGTCCAGGTTTTGTTGAAATCCAGCAGTATGTAGACATCTGTGGTTAATTTTGTTCCAAATTTGAATTCGGACAAATTTTTCATTATTCGGATCTTCAGATGTCTCCGAATTTCCAGATTAAATTAATAACAAATCCAAATTAACAAAACAAAATTCAGACACATTTAAAATGACCATGTTGGAGAGATTCAATGCCTATCAGACTGAGAGATTTGGGACAGCCGAGAGAGTATGTGAGATAGAGAGCATCTCACAGAACTGATGCAACTAAGAGAGAATGCAGGGGACTGAAGGAATATGTAAGTCTCAAAGGAAGGAGTGAGAGAGCCCAGGGTGTCGGCAGAACCTCTACCTAGAGTGGGCTCATGCTGCAAGTTGCTGAAGCCATGGCAGAGTGAATCGAGAGAACCGGGTGGCATGGTATTTTTTCTGTTACCTGTGTTTGCTTTGTGAAACCAGAACCCTTGTGTGGTCAAGTTTGTGGACTTTACTTTAATCTGTTTTAACAAAAATTGGCTGCTGTGCTTTTAAAACACAGTTTGAACTGCCATGGACTTCACAAAAAAGTGGAACTATCACAGCTATCCAACCCCCATATCACAAAATACACATATGCATTCATTTATGTCTTTATATAATTAACCTGGAGTTTAGGTTGATGGGTATTTTTGTACTTTTAGTGTAACACCTTTATTGATTTTAATTGGTAAGTAGTTATATTAATAACAAAATACAACATAGGTATAAAATACAGTACAACCTGTGCTACACAGTGTTGAATCCATTATTTCTTCAAAATAATTAGCAAAATAAAATTAACGGAAAATTAAAATTCACGAGTATCAACCTGGAATGTATTTTGTGAATATAATATTGCATTAACTATCCATGTAACAATGTTCAGTAGAGCTGTAATATAATATTTGTTTGAGTTTTTTAAGGAATGAAATAAACAAACTCTTTTTGTAAACACTGTGAAGTCCACTTGTTTTTTGTATCTATTACCATAATAGAGCAGTTTCAAGGCAACTCTTGAAACACAATGTAAACTCTCTTGCTTTGTTTTTGTCCATGTGAAATAAATAGAAAGTAAAGTGTTATTGTGTTCATATTGTTTGACACTAAAATGTATCTGTGCTAATAACATTTATTCTAATTCTCTAGTCAGCTAATTAACTATCTTATGAAAGAATAATGAATTATTAGCAGGGCCTTATAGTGAATGAAATCAGTTAGTATTGTGTTGCTTGTGCACTTGTGTCTATTTGCTCTACCTGCCTATAAATGTTGGTTGTCCACACTGAGGAGATGACACTTATAACTTAGATAACATTATAACCTTTCCTATATACAGCTTGTATTTTTCACCTGCGTAAGATGTACATTGATCAGGTAGTTTAATTATTATTACTATTATTCCCTGAATACGTGAGTTTTCAAAAATTGCATAAAGGTGGATGGGATGGGGGCTGACTTGACATACTGGAGCAGGGAGTTCAAGAAGACGGGAGAGGTTCTGGAGTAGTCCTGGAGACAAGCATGGGAGGAGGTGACAAGGGAGTTAGAGAGCAAGATGTCTTGGGAGGGGCAAAGCAGACTATTTGGAAGATATCTGCAGATGAGGTTGGCGATGTAGCTAGGGCAGTGTTTCTCAACTCCAGTCCTCATGGACCCCCAACAGGTCATGTTTTCAGGATTTACATTATTTTGCACAGGTAATTTGATCAGTTTCACTGCCTTAGTAATTACCACAGCTGTTTCATCTGAGGGAAATCCTGAAAACATGACCTGTTGGGGGTCCATGAGGACTGGAGTTGAGAAACACTGAGCTAGGGGCAGTGTTAGATGGCTTTGTACATTGTGGTTAGTATTTTGAATTTTATAAGTTGAGCTAGTGGAAGCCAGTGAAGGGATTGGCAGAGAGGGGCCGCAGTTGATGATCGTTTGATAAGGTGTAGAGGTCTGGCAGCAGCGTTCACAATAGACTGAAGGGGGAGTATCCTGTGTAAAGGTAGACCAGTGAGGAGGTAGTTGCAGTAATCAAGGCGGGATTTAACAAGGCGTGGATAAGTTGTTTTGTGATGTCCTTGGTCAGGAAAGGGTGAATTCTGGAAATGTTGCTGAGGTTGAGGAGGCAAGATTTAACCAGTGATTGGATGTGAGGCCCGAAGTAGAGGTCAGAGTCTAGGATTACACCTAGCACCCTTGCATGTGGAGAGGAACCAATGGTTGTGCTGCTGATCCTAATGGTAAAATGATAGGGAGGGGATCGGGGAGGAGGAAATATTACAAGCTCAGTTTTATCTAGGTAAAACAACAAAAACATTTGAAAGTGTAAAATGCCTTTAAAGTCTCTCTCCAGATACATGCTTTATAGTGAAACTACTTAAGATCCTCAGAAGGTGTATTTGAACTTGCACCACTATAAGGGTTGTACTAGCTTTATTTGAAGTGTACAAAATGTACACTCCATTCAGTACAATGTCAGGCAGCACAGTGCACTGCACTGCCTGACATTGCAGTGTGCTTCGAGCCAGTGCACTGCTGACTTGCCTGGGGGCACACAGGGCCTTTTGCTCTTTCTCACTCTCCTCCTTCTTCCAGACCCTGTGGTTTGCATGCCTTGGACCAAGGCAGGGTTGCATTCATGTGACACCACATGCAACATTTTGTTATAGAAACAGGTTTCTTGTGGTTGAGAAGTGTAGCTTTTGAGAGGTCAGCAAAAAATGTGATATTTGTTTGAGATGCTGGGTGTGCGGTAGAATTTCTAGCAGCGATCATAAGTTTCTCCTTCATGTGGTAGACTTGTATGCGTGCTAAGGTATCTCTGGGTATTGTGGCTGGTAGAAATGACGGCTTGGGTATTCTGTGTGCACAATCTATGGCGAGTTCTACATCTGTGAGTGAAGGGAAAAAGGTGCTTCATTAATTGTTGGATATAGGGAACTGTGGCGTCCATAGTGATAGATTCAGGAATAACGCAAAATTTGATGTTGTTCTGCCTGGAGCGGTCTTGTAGATCTGCCAGTTTAAGTTTTATTTGTTCAATGTCAGCTTCATGGTCTGCATGTGCATCTTTCAAGTTGTTGTGGGCTGTGAACATCTCTCCCATTTTGTTCTCAATGTGGCGAATATGGTGATCGTGTTCCTGTACCGTGTTTGAGATTTGGGATAGTGTTGGGGTCAAATCATTGTGTAATGATTATCTTAGAGAAAGAACCCTATTTTTCATAGAGATTTCTGTAATAGGCTGGTCAGAGGCAGGAAAGGTATCAATTAAAGATGGAGAAGAAGTTGTATTAAGTGCAGTTGGAAAGGAAGGCTGCATGTCAGAGGTGTTGACCTTGTCCAGTCTAGGTCTGGATTTAGCAGGGCTGCTTGTGGATGGTGACAGGGGAGGAGAGGATTCACCCGAGTCTCCTGGGTACAGTTGTGTCTTGAGCCTGGAGTCTGCGATATATGTTGTGTGCTCCTCTGCCTATGTGAGGAGACTGTCAGTCATGCTGCCAGCAGCCATCTTGGCTGCAGGGGTTGAGAGCTGGGAAGAAGCTGTAAGTTTTTTAGGGTGTCCCGGTGTCTTGCGACGGCGTGTCATCATGCTGGAGGGTGCCGCAACCCTCTGTAATTGAGGGGTGGACTGCGGAGTCGCTGGGTCCGGTGTCTGCCACGATTAGGCTGGCGGGATGACGGAGCTCTTAACAGTGAGCATCCATCTCTGTAGCCAGCCACACATGCGCCCCTTCACATGCAACATTTTGAAGGAGACACCACTGAGCAGTGTCCTGTTACACCAGTCCAGTCTCACTCTGCCAACCCTCTCCCAGTGACAGAAAGGGATCCCCTTGGGCACCAGCGCAGGGACCCATGCAAGTTCATAATTAACTCTTTTCTCTCCCATACTATGCAGTTAGGCTCCTAGAGTCTCCGCCATGTGTGTCTGGACCTGTTTGCTGGTACACCGACTGCTTGAGAGGTAGGCCATGAACTGCTCCCCTCACTATACATGAGACCCATCACCCCTGCCAGTACCTCTCTCCTGCTGTCTAGCTGTCAAATTATCCTTCTCTGGTGCTTGTTGCCCTTAGTAATAGTATTTTACCACTTTACCCATGTGTGCATTATCTGTTCTTCCTTATGCCATTATCACCATGCACCCCTTAAAGTAACTTCAGACCAGGCATGGACAAAGTTTCAAAAGCTTTACTGAAAACTCTCAGCACAGCAGAACAATGTACACAGTATTTTTCTAATGTCCCTAATCCCTAACTCAGGCTCATGGATTCCTCAGTGTACCTGCACAGTCAAGAGTCACTTCAAAGCAGAGTCCAAAGTGGCAGATCTCCAGAGCTGGTGTTCTACAGGGGGGACTGCAGATCCCAGCCATCCCCCTACATGGTGGATGTAACAGCAGGCAGGTTTGCTCTCTGAGGTGGAACTGCTCTCCCTTCTCTGTAGCTAGAGTGTACATGCTGTGGCTTGTCTGTGCCTTCCCCCCCCCATGCAGACTGTGACTGGGCAGAGCCCTTGCCCCTTTTATATCAGCACAGGGATAAAGGCATAGCTCAGCAAAAATGAATGCAGTAAAAGGGTAACTGTTTCTCTCCCAGCTGCGACAGCAGCTGCCTCACTAACCAGCATTTCAACCTGCTTACACACTGCAATAAAATGCATGTCTGCATTTTATCACAGAACACTGCAGCACAGCGCTAATGGGACACATAGGAAACAATTGTTTCCTGTCTGTTCCTGCGGTGACAGACATTTTACAATGTGGTAAAACATCTGTCACGACATATAGTGTGAATTGGCCCTAAAACTCTCAATATGGGTATAAAGGGTGTTATCATAGAGAAGAGTGGTGATTTCAAATTGCAAAACTAAAAAGACAAGCCATGGTTTAAACATGTCACTAACCAATAACTAAATAGCAGTTTAGGCTTTGTTGTTTTGTTTTATATAGAGATTACTAGGTGACAGCTGACATTAATGGTAGAGGAAACGTGTTGCTATAGAGTCTCCAGAATCCAACAACATCATTTATCCTCAACAGAATGAAGCATATGGGACTTTTGTTATAATTCTTAGCTCAACATGGCAATCTGCCACCTGGAATTGATTTTTAAGGGTAAACACATTAGGATTTTCTTGTTAATTTGTCATAAAACAAAAGCACACATATAAACATATATCACATGTCATCAAAGGATGTGTAGCATACAAAAGGAAATTATGTCATATAGCATCAGAAATAAATGCAATGAGCACTTATAAACATTTTATAGAGGTCTGCGCAGGTTGTGTGGAAAGTGATTGTCGGGGGGAAGCAATCTCGCTCATGGCCATGTGCTTGAGCATGGTATTGCATGGAGAACTGCACTGCCTACACCTCTATACCTCGCTGCTGACCTCAACTACCCATATGACCTCACTCCTGTCTCTGATTTAGGTCTACGTTACTACTCAGTGAGTGCCCTGGCTGTCACCTGCACCAACCGTCACAGTGGGTTCCTGCTACAAGCCTGTTGGGAGCTCTGACAAGCCACATTTCCTAAACTGGCGGTGCATGTGGAGTTCCTCCTTAACATGGTTCCAATATTTTAAAAAGGGCAGAGATATATTCCTGGAAACTACAGGCCAGTCAGTCTAACATTGATAGCATGTAAACTATTGGAGGGGATGATAAGGGACCATATCCAAACATTTGCTAAAGAAAACAATATCACTAATAGTAACTAGCATGGCTTTACGAAGGATAGTTCTTGCCAAACCAATCTGTTAACATTCTATGAGGAAATGAGTTGCCATCTAAATAAAGGAAGACCGGTGGCTGTGGTACATCTGGATTTTGCAAAAGCATTTGATACAGTCCCCCATAAACACTTAATTTACAAACTGAGGTCTATAGGCATGAACCACAGGGTTTATACATGGATAGAAACCTGGTTACAGGGGTACATCCAAAGGGTAGCAATAAAACGTGTATACTCACACTGGTCTGGAGTGGTAAGCGGGGCACCCCAAGGCTCTGTGTACTGGGACCAATTCTTTTCAATGTATTCAAAAATGATATAGAGGTTGGCATAACTAACTCAATATCAGTGTTTGCAGATGATACAAAATAGGGGAATAAATTCACAACAGGATACAGACACATTGCAAAAGAAATTAAAGGGTGGGCAGATACATGGCAAATGAGGTTTAATGTTGAAAAATGTAAAGTAATGCACTTGGGGGATAAAAATATGAATGCAAGTTACTCACTAGGGGGAGAACCTCTGGGGGAATCCGGGGCAGAAATAGATTTTGGGGCTCTAGTGGACCATAGACTCATTAATGGCATGCAATGCCAAACTGCAGCAAACAAACCAGCAGAATATTAGCATGCATTAAAAAAGGAATTTAAAAGAGATAAAACTATAATCCTGCTACTTTATAAAATTCTGGTTTGACCACATCTGGAGTATGTCATCCAATTCTGTTCACCAGTCCTCAGGAAGGATGTGCTCTAACTGGAGAGAGTCCAAAGAAGAGCAACAAGGTTAATAACAGGACTGGAGGGCCTCAGTTATGAAGAACAACTACAAACATTAAATTGTTTCTCCTTGGAGAAGAGACACTTGAGAGTGGATATGACAGCGATATAAAAATATCTTAATGGTGCTTCTGGCATAAAGAATAACCATTTAAGGAACATCCCATAGTAGATGTACTGCTACAGGGCAACCATGGTGTGCAAAATCACATATAAATACATGATTTTCATTTACAGTTAGGGGGCATGCAGGCCGCCCTGCTCATGCTGTCATTGGCTCTTGAAGATGTCATTAGGTTCAAGCCAGCGATTCATGGTCGGGACTTGGTGATCAGCGGAACAGCTCACAGGGGAGAGATCTGTGTGTAAACAAGACAGATCTCTCTCCTGCCAGCAGGGATATGCTGTGTTCTCTCTGCAAAGCAGAGATTTAGAAAGCAACATGTCCCCTAATAAAACAGCACAAAGTAAGCAAAAATCAGTACACAAATAACCCTTTGATCGCCCCAGATGTTAACCCGTTCCTGCCCCGTGTCATTAGTACAGTGTCAGTGCTTTTTATTAGCACTGATCATTGTATTAGTGTAACTAATGGCAGTTAGTTCCCACCCAGTATCTGTGCCAGTCTGCAGTCCCACTATAAGTCGCTGATGACCACCAATACTAGTACATATTAAAAAAAAACAAAACAAAAAAAAATCCTTTCAGTATACATGCCCCCATTTGTAGACGCTATAACTTTCACGTAAACCATGTAATACACACTAACTGGGATTTTTTTTACCAAAGAAATGTAGCAGAATACATTTTGGCCTAAATTTATGAGGAAATGTTATTTATTTAATTTTTTTATTTGATATGTTTTGTTGCAAACAGTCAAAAATGTTGTTTTTTTTTTTTCAAAATTTCAGTGGTTTTTTTTGTTTGTAGCGCAAAAAAAAAATAATGCAGAGGTGATAAAATACAATAAAATGAAATCTCTATCTGTGGGAAAAAAATGACAAAATAAAATTTATGTACAGCGTTGCATGACCACACAATTATTAGGTAAAATAACTCAGCAATGTATAGCAAAAAATGGACTGGTCATTAAGTGGGGTAAATCTTCTGGAGGGCAAGTGGATAAACTATTTAGTCTCAGGGAGAGAAAGAAGACACGGGGCCACTCATTGAAATTGGAGGAGAAGCGGTTTAACTTTAAAGTGGAGTTCCAGCTGGAAAAAAAAAACTGTAGCTGCTGACTTTTAATATACAACCATTTACCTGTCCCTCGGTCCAGCAGTGTCCTCACCATGGCTGATTTCACTGGCCAACTTCTCTCCCTGGCGCAGGTATCTTCAGTGTGGGCAGCCGGCTGTGACAGCTTGTGGCTTCACAGCTAGGTGCCCACTGTGCATGTGCAAGAATCGCTGCGCTTTGTGAATGGTCCCCAGTCTCCCTAAAGGTGCCAATCCTTAATGAGAAGCTGGTGACAAAGACTTAAATTGGAACGGCCCCTTTTGGGTGGAGCTCCGCTTTAAGCTGTGTACTTTGGTTTCTCTGTCAGGGCAGTATGAATGTGGAACCCGCTTCCACAATCAGTGGTGTCATCAGGAAGTATTGATAGTTTCAAAAAAATCTTGGGTGGGCTTAGAGAATACAGCAGTGAGGGATATGAGCTTTAACATGAACACACACACGGACTGAACTGGATGGACTGGTGTCTTTATTCAACCTTACCAACTATGTAACTACAGCTAGTCCATTCTGCAGAGCTTATGTACCTGACCAGATGTTCTGCCAGTACTACCAAGTTTGCATGTCCAAGAGCAAGTTCTGCTATCAATATCTACCTTTATTGGTGTTCTTCCTGACTATCTTGTTTAATCTCAGTGGGGCCTGGGGCTGGAGATACAGGAGAGGTAATCCTCATCAGGATTCTATCAGTGATAAATGACAATTACAAACTTTTTTCCTTGGCATTCCAATAATACCAATTATAGATAGAGATGTAGCAAAGTATATTGTATAATTACAGGAAAATACATACTGTATATTCCACAAATTAAAAAGTGAGTGTTTGGAGCATATGCGATGATTAGAGATGAGCGAATCGAACATGACGAAGTGGAATTCGTTCCGAAGATTTGGAAAAATTCTATTCGCGACGAATCCGAAGATTAGCAAACTTCGGATGCACGAATCGAATTTTCCCAAAAATGGCGGCGACATGTGTGGCGACGGAGAAAATGGACAGAGAAGATGGGGCGGGGATCTCTGGGAAGGCGCGCAGACAAGGCGCGCTGACCCACAATGCATTCATGACATGTGATCGCATTAGCCAATCAGCAGCCAGCCAGCACTGTGTAATGGTGGAGCTATAAATCGCGGCCATCTTAGAATTCTCCATTAGCCTCCGGTCATTCAAGAGAGACAGACCTGTGTGTATTAAGGGACAGAGTTAGGGCCACAGAGACTTTAGGGCCACAGAATCGTTACACAGGGACACAGAATCGTTACTCAGGGACACAGAATCGTTACTCAGGGACACAGAATCGTTACTTAGGGCCACAGCTATCAAAGAATCGAAAATTTAAAGTGACATACACCCTTTTTTTTTTTGGTGGCTGTCGTGCACAGTTGGTGCTGCAGTTTGCCGATTGTGCAAAATAAACTGACTTTCTGCTTCACAACCACTATTGTACGTTCAAAGAGTTAAATCCATTTACACGCCGGCTGGCGGTAATATTTTTTGGGTGATTAGTGCATTCCAGTGACAGAAACGTACAGTTTCCAGCCAACGGCAAGCTGCAATTGACCGATTGTGTACAATAAACTGACTTTCTGCTTCACAACCACTATTGTACGTTCAAAGAGTTAGATCCATTTACACGCCGGGTGGTGGTAATATTTTTTGGGTGATTAGTGCATTCCAGTGACATAAACGTACAGTTTCCAGCCAACGGCAAGCTGCAATTGACCGATTGTGCTAAATAAACTGACTTTCTGCTTCACAACCACTATTGTACGTTCAAAGAGTTAGATCCATTTACACGCCGGGTGGCGGTAATATTTTTTGGGTGATTAGTGCATTCCAGTGACATAAACGTACAGTTTCCAGCCAACGGCAAGCTGCAATTGACCGATTGTGCTAAATAAACTGACTTTCTGCTTCACAACCACTATTGTACGTTCAAAGAGTTAAATCCATTTACACGCCGGCTGGCGGTAATATTTTTTGGGTGATTAGTGCATTCCAGTGACATAAACGTACAGTTTCCATCCAACGGCAAGCTGCAATTGACCGATTGTGCTAAATAAACTGACTTTCTGCTTCACAACCACTATTGTACGTTCAAAGAGTTAAATCCATATACACGCCGGGTGGCGGTAATATTTTTTGGGTGATTAGTGCATTCCAGTGACATAAACGTACAGTTTCCAGCCAACGGCAAGCTGCAATTGACCGATTGTGCTAAATAAACTGACTTTCTGCTTCACAACCACTATTGTACATTCAAAGAGTTAAATCCGGTTTTATTTTTGGGGTGCTTATTGAATTAAAGAGTATGTCAGACAACACGCAGAGGAGTGGCAGAGGAGGCAATGTTTCAAAAGCGAGCAGACGTGGCAGCAGAGGAAGGGGTCGAGGCAGCACTAGTCGCAGCCAGAGGCCAGTGCTCCCGGTGTCATCCAGCGGTCGTGTCTCCACCGACAACCCTGCCGTCATCGATTGGTTGACTCGGTCGTCTTCCTCTTCCCAGGTCACCTCTGACACCTACAGCCAACGGTCGGTGGGTACGTCAGACACAACCGTTAGTTGGCATGGCCCGGGAGCAAGCCCACTGAAATCACGTGTCCTCGACCTGCCCCTGTCCTTTGGTGTTCCCTCACCAAGCGAAGTATCGCATGCTGTGGGCTCAGCCCCACTGTACAGTGAGGAAGAGCTAACAGAGGGCGGTCAGGAACGGGGGGAGACATCCGCCTCTTCAGCAGCCAGGCGAAGAAGTACTGGTGAGGAGAGTGGCTCGGTAGCCGGTCTAGAGACAGGTCTGTCTCCTGACCCACACGCAGCCGAGGGGGCTAGTAGTGACGCGGAGACCCTAATTGATGATGATGAGGCTGATCGCACTTGGCAGCCTCGTCGTCATCAGGCTATTGCTTCCGCATCATCAGGAGAAGAGGGTGCCAGCTTGGCAGCGAGCAAAACAGTCGGTGGGTTGCCCAGGAGGCAGCAGGGTCGCAGCAGTGTCAGTGGAGCCAAACGGCCACGGAGTAGAGCACCAGCTCCACTGCAGCCTACCACCACGGCCAGTAGTGGTGCTGGTGTGCACGGAGGAAGTAGCAGTCAGCCAGTGAGGAGTAGCGGGGGCAAAGTTTCCTACTCGGCGGTGTGGCAATTTTTCGTCAAGCCGCCCGAGGAAGTAAACGTAGCCGTATGTCGACTATGTGGCCAGAAAGTCAAGCGTGGCCAGGGGGCCAATGTTGGGACTACAGCGTTGCGTCAGCATATGCAGCGTCGCCATTCGGTGGCCTGGGAAAACCGTGATAAAGATACGGCGGTTCTGCCTGCCCCAGCCCCCGCTCCATCACCGGCTCCGTTACTTGCTCTGTCACCCAACGTCAATCACCCTCTATCAGCCAGTCAAGGCTCCAACACCTCTTCTGAGGGGAGTTGTCGCTCATTGGCATCTTCCGCTCGTTCAGATGCTCCTTCTCCTGCTACTCCTCTTCACGGATTCCGTCAGCAGTCTTTCTTGGAATCCGTTTCCAAGAGACAACAGTTTGCGAGCACGCACCCGACGGTGCAGAAGCTGAACGTCCTCCTGTCCAAGTTGCTGGTGCTGCAGTCCCTCCCTTTCCAAGTGGTGGACTCAGCACCTTTCCGAGAAATGATGGCTTGTGCCGAGCCGCGGTGGAGAGTGCCAAGCCGGCAATTCTTTGCCAAAAAGGCAGTGCCAGCCCTGCATTCACATGTAGAAGAGATGGTGGGCCAGTCTTTGAGCATGTCGGTCTCTGCCAAAGTGCACGGCAGCGCCGACGTGTGGAGCTGTAACTACAGTCAGGGACAGTACATGTAATTTACGGCCCCGGGGTGAACGTGGTGCCGACACAGCCGCACCAGCAACTTGGACAGGTCACGCCGCTTTTGCCTCCACGTTTGCACGTCCTTGGTCCAGCAAAGATGTCCGCCTCTACCACCTCTTCTTCCGCCGTGTCCTCAGCCGCCACCCCCGTGCCAAGTCCCATTACCCGACCGGCATATCACATGTGCAGGGCGCAACGGTGTCACGCTGTGCTGCACCTGGTATGCCTTGGCGAACGTAGTCACACAGGGGAGGAACTTCTCAGTGTAATGAACAGAGAAATCGACAGATGGCTGTCTCCGCGCAAACTGAAAATCGGAACCATGTTGACCGACAACGGAAAAAACATGGTGTCTGCTCTGCATCAAGGAAGGTTGTGCCATGCGCCATGCATGGCTCACGTGTTCAATCTGGTTGTCAAGCGGTTCCTAAAACCCACCATCCCACTGCAAGACATCCTTAAAATGTCATGTAAACTTTGCATGCATTTCAGCCATTCCTACACCGCAAAGCACACCCTCTTTGAGCTGCAGCGGCAGAACGGAATTCCACAGCATCGCCTGATCTGCGACGTTGCAACAAGGTGGAATTCAACCCTACATATGTTAGACTGCCTTTACGAACAGCGAAAGGCCATCACCGATTTCCTGATGTTACAAGGGGATAAAGGTACTCCCCTGTGTAACTTAGATGTCAGCCATTGGCAGCTCATGCGTGACACCTGCCGCTTGCTCAGGCCCTTTGAGGAGGCCACGCTATTCGTGAGTCGGCAGGAATATGGGATGAACGACGTCATTCCTCTGTTGCACGTCCTGGAACAAATGCTGTTAACAAAGGCTGGTCAGGGTGCGGTAGACGTGGCGCACAGATCTCAACGCCACATGACCCCTGTGGGGGCAGGACAGGAAGAAGAGGAGGAGGTAGAGGAGGACATTGGTGCTCAGGAATTATTGAGTGAAATGGGTGGTTTTTCCACTCAGCGGACAGGAGTGGAGGAGCAGGAGCATCTGGTAGAGGAGGAGGAGGAGACAGAGGACCCAGACGCACCGTGGCAGTATGCTGTGGAGATGGAGGCAGGGAGTCCCTCGCATTCCTTGGCACAAATGGCCCATAGCATGCTCGGTTGCTTGCGTAGCAACAGCCGAATAATAACCATCAGACAGAGGGATGACTTTTGGCTGTCCACCTTGTTGGACCCTGGCTACCGTTCAAAAATGGTGGCCTTTTTCACACCTGCTGAGAGGGAGGCCAAAATAATGTACTATAAAAACCACCTATGTAGTCAGTTGGTCTCTGCCTTTCTGCGCCAACGTCCATCCTCAGACACTATGGCCTTTAATTGAAGCTGCTTACGCTCCGCCACTCTGCCATGGGCCTCTTGGGTATCCCAGAAGCTGCTCAGCGGGTCAGGGCAATAAAGCTCCCGGTTCGCAGGTTGTTCCGTCTTATGGATGGAAGCACGACGGTATATGATCTTCTTCGCACCCACGGCATCACCTCATAGAATCTCTGCATTGCATCTGCAATCACAACTCTGACTTCCCGGATCGCCACTCAGCCATTGGACTCTTGATAGTCGTCTCCCCACACTGCTGCTGGGGGGACTTTTTAACCTAGGCCTGTGTATGGCCTTCAATTGAAGCTGCTTCCGCTCCGCCACTCTGCCATTGGACTCTTGATAGTCGTCTCCCCACGCTGCTGCTGGGGGGACTTTTTAACCTAGGCCTGTGTATGGCCTTCAATTGAAGCTGCTTCTGCTCCGCCACTCTGCCATTGGACTCTTGATAGTCGTCTCCCCACACTGCTGCTGGGGGGACTTTTTAACATAGGCCTCTGTATGGCCTTCAATTTAAGCTGCTTACGCTTCGCCACTCTGCCATGGGCCCCTGTACCGCCTCCTCTTGCTGCTGCCAGGTCCAGAGTGTGTCATGGGTCCCTGTACGGCCTCCCATTGCTGCTGACTTCATCGCCAGACTCTGCCATGTGCCACTTTCAGGTCTCCTTACACTGTTGGTGGGTTCCATTTTGTGATAGGGTGCTGTATGGCCTTCCATTGCTGCTGCCTCCACCGCCACCCTGCGCCATGTGCCTCTGTCGTCTGCTCACGCTGCTGACGGCTTCCGCTTTTTAACCGAGGCCTGTGTTTGGCTTCCGAATACTGCTGCATCCACCGCCACCCTGTGCCATGTGTCTCTGTCATCTGCTCACGCTGCTGACGGCTTCCGCTTTTTAACCTAGGCCTGTGTATGGCTTCAGAATAATGCTGCCTACACCGCCACCCTGCGCCATGTGCCTCTGTCGTCTGTTCACGCTGCTGCCAGGTCCATACTGATTCATGGCCCCCTGTACCGGCTCCTCATGAACGTGGTTCAGCGGGTTTGCATTACTTAACGGCAAATCGTTGACAAACGCTGGGACGTTCAGTGTTGTGCGCATTAAGCCAGACACCAAAGGGCAGCACAGACCTGTTATTACTCGCTCAAGCATGGCTGAACAAAACCAGTCTCTACCACAAATTGGACCCAGACCTGCCCAGGGTCTCGTAAGTAGATTGCACGGAGGAGTAGAGTTCGTTATTGGAATTAACTGTGAGGGACTTTTAAACCTAGGCCTGTGTATGGCCTTCAATTGAAGCTGCTTCTGCTCCGCCACTCTGCCATTGGACTCTTGATAGTCGTCTCCCCACGCTGCTGCTGGGGGGACTTTTTAACATAGGCCTCTGTATGGCCTTCAATTTTAGCTGCTGACGCTCCGCCACTCTGCCATGGGCCCCTGTACCGCCTCCTCATGCTGCTGCCAGGCCCGTAATCTGCCATGGGCCCCCGTACCGACTCCTCATGCTGCTGCCAGGCCCGTAATCTGTCATGGGCCCCTGTACCGCCTCCTCATGCTGCTGCCAGGTCCAGAGTGTGTCATGGGTCCCTGTATGGCCTCCCATTGCTGCTGTCTCCATCGCCACACTCTGCCATGTGCCACTTTCAGGTCTCCTCACACTGCTGGTGGGTTCCATTTTGTCATAGGGTGCTGTATGGCCTCCCATTGCTGCTGCCTCCACCGCCACACTGTGGCTCCACACTCTGGTTTTGGCCCCGTGACTGCCCAAATGAGTGAAGTGTGCGGTGATTCTAAGATCGACGGCACTCATCTGCATGTCATATATTCTCTTCCCCAGCAGACTCCAAGGGCATTTAAATTAAAGGTACAGTGTTCTGAACTAATATAAAGGCTCTCTGAAGCCTAGAAACACCCTTTTTATAAGTTAAATTCGCAGCGAATATATTCGGCTCGAAGCAAATTTATTCGGCGAATTCGGCGAATCAGCCGAACCGAATTTTTGAATAATTCGCTCATCTCTAGCGATGATGGTTGATAATGAAGGCAACTACACTGGCAATATTTTTTCAAATTGTTTTGTAAAACCCCCAGCCAGGTAGGTAATTTTATAAGAGGTGAGAGATTTGTTAATTATGTCAATCCAGAGCTGTAATGTAGGTGGATCAGGATTTTTCCATTATAAAACCATTACTTAAGGGAGAAGTAGATTGATAGTCTTTATTTAGTCTAATAAAACACAGAGTCAAAACTATGTTAAAGTCCCCTGCACAATGATTGCCCTTCAAATACAAAAAGTAATTTGGCCAAAAGCTAATCAAAGATGGCTTTCGCAAATGATGGAGGAAAATGCACTGTAACAAATGTAGGGTTGTAAATAGATACTGTAGCATCAAACAATTGATATTAATTGAGGTGATGTGTAATGGGACTTTAAGATTGTGACACCTCTGGTATGACTGGAATATGTAGAGTGAATTGCATGACCAAAAAATGCATGTTTTAGAGATATGACTTAGGCTCCCAATAAACTGGTTTCTTGTAAAAAATAAATAAATAAATAGGTATGGCTTATGTTTTTGGATATAAATAATATGAGGGATCTCTTACTAGTAGAGCTCATCCCTCTCACATTCCAAGAAAATAATTTAAGAAAATACTTTATGAAGCTGCATCAGTTGACATGGTATTTACATTCAATAGATACAGTATAATACAGTTTGGGTCCCTGTTAGTGACTTTACATAGTAATACATAAGCCTTAGGGAGCCAGACAAACCAGTACATGCCTTACATAATACAAAAGGCAAAGAAAAAAATAACAGATTAATTACAAGACTTCGCATTCCCTTATCTTGTGGCTTACAGCCCCCAGATCACTGTAAGCTTATAGTTTATAATTGGCAATGGATGTGTAGAATCTAGTATAGGATTATTTATTGGGTACAAAGCTATAGGCAGGAGCTGCTTATATGCGGAAAGTTGGGCATAATCCCAAAATACATCTTTTTAACCAAACTAGGCATAGAGTAGATGGTCTATACAGAGGTGAAATGACTCATTATTAGGAGTCTTGTGTTTCTCTAAATAACCGAGTGATGATGAATCTCAGAAGAGGAGATGGAATGGATCTAAATGCTTCTTATAAATCAGATAAATCAGATAAAATTCAAAGAAAATAAAACTTTAACCACTTGCCTACTGGGCACTTTCACCCCCTTCCTGCCGAGACCAATTTTCAGCTTTCAGGGCTGCCACACTTTGAATGACTATTGTGCGGTCATGCAACACTGTACCCAAACAAAATATTTATATTTTTTTGGAGACATATATAGGTTTCTTTTTGTGGTATTTATTCATCACTTTTTTTTTATTTTTTTGCTAAACAAATGAATAAAGACTGAAAATTTTGAAAAGAAAATTAAAAAACAATGGTCACCAATAGGAGGCACTGATATGTGGCACTGATGGGCACTAATATGTGGCACTGATAGGTGGCAATGATAGTCACTGATGGGGATGAACTGATCATCAGGGAACTGATGATCAGTGCCCTGATTACCAACGTAGTTGTCCCCTATGAGGATTGTCGCTTATACGCAATCCTCAGAGGGGACAACTACATTGGTAATCATGGCACTGATCATCAGTGCCCTGATTATCAGTTCAGCCCCATCAGTGCCTATCATTGCCACTAGAGATGAGCGAATTGAACCTGGCGAAGTGGAATTCGTTTCGAATTTCAGGAAAAATTCGATTCGCATCGAATCCGAATTTTAGCAAACTTCGGGTGCACAAATCGAATTTTTCCCGATCAGCCGGCAAAAGTGTCACTGCAGAGAGCTCCGCTATTTCTGACAGTTCTGACAGTTCATTTACAGCGGTTGAAACATTGTATCTATTTGTTTCCATTTAGGATACAGATGTTTTTATTCGGAAATAAATAGATACAATGTTTCAACCGCTGTAAATGTGAAGGAACTGTCAGAGAACTGTCAGAAATAGCGGAGCTCTCTGCAGATACACTTTTTGCTGTACCGGAATACTTCTTCTTTTCATTCTTCTTCTTCTTTTCATTCTTCTTCTTCTTTTCATTCTTCTTTTCATTCTTCTTCTTTTCATTCTTCTTTTCATTCTTCTTCTTCTTCTTCTTTTCATTCTTCTTCTTCTTCTTTTCATTCTTCTTCTTTTCATTCTTCTTTTCATTCTTCTTCTTTTCATTCTTCTTTTCATTCTTCTTCTTCTTCTTTTCATTCTTCTTCTTCTTTTCATTCTTCTTTTCATTCTTCTTCTTCTTCTTTTCATTCTTCTTTTCATTCTTCTTCTTCTTCTTCTTCTTTTCATTCTTCTTTTCATTCTTCTTCTTCTTTTCATTCTTCTTCTTCTTTTCATTCTTCTTTTCATTCTTCTTCTTCTTCTTTTCATTCTTCTTCTTTTCATTCTTCTTTTCATTCTTCTTCTCCTTCTTTTCATTCTTCTTCTTCTTTTCATTCTTCTTCTTTTCATTCTTCTTTTCATTCTTCTTCTTTTCATTCTTCTTTTCATTCTTCTTCTTCTTTTCATTCTTCTTTTCATTCTTCTTCTTCTTTTCATTCTTCTTTTCATTCTTCTCATTCTTCTTTTCATTCTTCTTTTCATTCTTCTTCTTCTTTTCATTCTTCTTTTCATTCTTCTTTTCATTCTTTTTCTTCTTTTCATTCTTCTTTTCATTCTTCTTCTTCTTCTTTTCATTCTTCTTCTTCTTTTCATTCTTCTTCTTCTTTTCATTCTTCTTTTCATTCTTCTTCTTATTCTTCTTTTCATTCTTCTTCTTCTACTTTTCATTCTTCTTTTCATTCTTCTTCTTCTTCTTTTCATTCTTCTTTTCATTCTTCTTCTCATTCTTCTTTTCATTCTTCTTCTTCTTTTCATTCTTCTTCTTCTTCTTCTTTTCATTCTTCTTCTTCTTCTTTTCATTCTTCTTCTTCTTCTTTTCATTCTTCTTTTCATTCTTCTTCTTCTTTTCATTCTTCTTCTTCTTCTTTTCATTCTTCTTTTCATTCTTCTTCTTCTTTTCATTCTTCTTCTCATTCTTCTTCTCATTCTTCTTCTTCTTCTCATTCTTCTTCTCATTCTTCTTCTTCTTCTTTTCATTCTTCTTCTTCTTCTTTTCATTCTTATTTTCATTCTTCTCATTCTTCTTTTCATTCTTCTTTTAATTCTTCTTCTCATTCTTCTTTTCATTCTTCTTCTTCTTCTTTTCATTCTTCTTCTTATTCTTTTCATTCTTCTTCTTCTTCTTTTCATTCTTCTTTTCATTCTTCTTCTTCTTCTTTTCATTCTTCTTCTTCTTCTTCTTTTTATTCTTCTTCTTCTTCTTTTCATTCTTCTTTTCATTCTTCTTCTTCTTCTTCTTTTCATTCTTCTTCTTTTCATTCTTCTTTTCATTCTTCTTCTTTTCGTTCTTCTTTTCATTCTTCTTCTTCTTTTCATTCTTCTTCTCATTCTTCTTCTTCTTCTTTTCATTCTTCTTCTTCTTCTTTTCATTCTTCTTCTTTTTATTCTTCTTCTTCTTCTTGTCATTCTTCTTCTTCTTCTTGTCATTCTTCTTTTCATTCTTCTTCTTCTTCTTTTCATTCTTCTTCTTCTTCTTTTCATTCTTCTTTTCATTCTTCTTCTTCTTTTCATTCTTCTTCTTCTTTTCATTCTTCTTTTCATTCTTCTTTTAATTCTTCTTTTCATTCTTCTTCTCATTCTTCTTTTCATTCTTCTTCTGCTTCTTTTCATTCTTCTTCTACTTCTTTTCATTCTTCTTCTTCTTCTTTTCATTCTTCTTCTTCTTCTTTTCATTCTTCTTTTCATTCTTCTTCTTCTTCTTCTTCTCCTTCTTCTTCGTCGTGCCCCGTGACTGCCCAAATGAGTGAAGTGTGCGGTGATTCTAAGATCGACGGCACTCATCTGCATGTCATACTGACTGACAGTATTATTTCTCTTCCCCAGCAGACTCCAAGGGCATTTAAATTAAAGGTACAGTGTTCTGCACTAATATAAAGGCTCTCTGAAGCCTAGAAACCCTTTAAATAAGTTAAATTCGCGGCGAATAAATTTGCATCGAATCGAATTTCTCCTGCAAATTCGGCGAATCGGCCGAATCGAATTTTTGAATAATTCGCTCATCTCTAATTGCCACCTATCAGTGTCCATTGCCTAACCCGCTGTCACTGTGAGAAGAAGACTGCGATTGGACACAGATAACACTGTTCAACAGGTAAAAAGTTTTGGGCATAAAATTAGCTAATCTTACATAATAATGGGGTGCTGAAAACGAAAATGACCCTAAAAAATGTTGATTGGCTCTAGTTTCCATGATATATTCACCCATCTAATGACGTAAGCCATTCAAAATTATGATGCAACTTCAGCTGCATATTGCGCAGTTGATACTGGTGACCAATAGAAAATTGCATGTATACTGAGATGATGCAATATTAGCCTTTAACCATTAGCCGCCCGGCCAATGGCCGTTTGGCGGCTTCAGATGTGTCTCTGCATTCCGGGTGCACGCCATTTGGCGTGCTCCCGCACATGCGCCGTTTGCGCTAGTGCAGAGCGGCGCAGCAGTGCGATCTGTCGCCGGCCGTGCACCTCGGACACGGCCAATGACAGATCCGAGTACCGGCTCCCGTTGCTGGTACCATGTGACCTGCTGTGACCAATCACAGCAGGTCACATGACAGTTGTATACATGGATGGCTTCATTCATGATGCCATCCATTGTATACTAGTGCATAGCTGTGAATGGTCACAGCTAATCACATGCACATGTCATGTGATTAGCTGTGACCAAATCACAGCTAAGCACAAAAAAAAAAAAAAAAAAGCTGAATGAATCGATTTCATTCAGGTAAATGCTTGCTTATAGCAAAGTAATTCTTTGCTATAAGCAAATTGTGTAAAAAAAAAAAAAAAAAAAAAAATACTGATCACTTCCCCAAAGTAGTACAATGTTACTATGGTAACATTGTACTATTTTGGTCATAGTAAAATATGAAAAAAAATCTTTAAAAAAATAAAAAAAAATGTAATAAAAAATTAAATAAAATAAAAAAATAAAAATTAAAAAAAAATATATATTTTTTTTTTTTCATACTGTCACCAGTCAGTGTCCCTGTTCACTACCATGCCAGTTATATGATGATGCTGTACTGCACTGGTGACAGTATGTAAAAAAAAAAATAGTGAAAATAATTTTTTTCATTTTTTCATTTTCGGAAAAATTATGACAAAAAAATACAACTTCAAAAAACTCGCCATGCCTCTTATGAAGTACGTCGGACTGTCTACTCTGCAAAAAGGGGTCATTTGGGGATATCTGTACTATTCTGACATTCTTGGACCTCAAGAAATTAGATTGGCTGTCAGTACTTCAGGATTGATCAATATTCAGATCTATACCATAGTTTGTGAACTCTATAACTTTCCTACAAACTAAAAAATACATCCTAATTTGGGTTATTTTCACCAAAGACATGTAGCAGAATACATCTCGTCCTAAATTTATGAAGAACAATTATTTATTTGTAAACTTTTATAACAGAAACAAAGAAAAATGTGGTTTTTTTTCAAAATTTTTGGTCTTTTTTTGTTAATTTAGCAAAAAATAAAAACCCCAGCAGTGATTAAATACCAACAAAAGAAAGCTCTAGTTGTGTGAAGAAAATGATAAAATTTTAGTTTGGGTACAGTGTTGTATGACCGCGCAATTGTCATTCAAAGTGTGAGAGCGCTGAAACCTGAAAAATGGCCTGGGCAGGAAGGTGTAAAATTGCACGGTATTGAAACGGTTAATTGCATCACTTCACTGCATAAAAGCTGCAGTATCTGTAGCTGATTGTAGTTCGACAGCGTCTTTACATTTCGTTTTATGCTTATATAGGCTACTCAGCAATGCCTCGAACTTGTGTGAATAAAGCAGATAATTTCTGCTATATCTGCGGTGAAATAACTTTTATCTCACAAAAAAGGAGGATAACAGGAATGATTAAGAAAGCCTACAACTTGTATTTTGGCTGCAAGATAGGAGACCAGGACAAGAGCTGCAAGTATATGATCCAAACGCACACGTTCCTGCGTTAAAAAATGGCTGTGTGTATGAGTGGGTGCTGCAGTGACCGTCGGCTGGAACCGAACAAAATCAGCAAGGAAAAAATGTCACCAGCACACCGAGGATCACCAATATGGGTCCAAAGGTTTTAATAAACCATCACATAGTTACAGCACGGCAACGTTTCGGAGTCTCGCAGGACCCCTTCATCAGGCATGTGACAAATCGTGATAGAAACTGGAGAACTATTTACTATCCACTCTGGAGAAACTGGAGAACTATCCACTCTGATTGGTGGATGGTTTTTTTAAATAGTTCTCCAGTTTCTATCACGATTTGTCACATGCCTGATGAAGGGGTCCTGCGAGACTCCGAAACTTTGCCTTGCTGTAACTATGTGATGGTTTATTAAAACCTTTGGACCCATATTGGTGATCCTCGGTGTGCTGGTGACATTTTTTCCTTCCAGGACAAGAGCTGGGCACCACATATATGCTGCAATTCTTGTGGGACGTCACTGGAGCAATGGTTGAATGGAAAAAGGGCATCTATGCCTTTCGCTGTGCCAATGATTTGGAGAGAGCCAACAGATCATGTTAGTAATTGTTACTTTTGTATGGTGCCTCCAACAAAAGGGCTAAATAAGAAGAAAAAGTTATCTGTGCACTATCCAATAATTCCATCGGCAATACGTCCAGTTCCTCATGGAGAGGGGCTACCAATTCCTAAAACACCAGAATCCTTCGTAGTTGAGTCAAGTGAGGAAGAACCTGAAGCGTGTAGTCATCAACCGTCAACCTCACATGACCCAGACTTTCTTCCATCCACACCCACTGAACCACACCTCATTGCACAAGTGGAATTGAGCGATCTTATCAGAGACCTGGATCTTCCGAAGAACAAGGCAGAGCTTTTGGGGTCAAGACTACAACAGTGGAATCTCCTAGCAAGTGATGTTCGTACGTCTTTCTACCGTCATCGTCAGAAAGATCTGATCCCATTCTTCGTCCAGGAAGGTGATATTGCTGTATGTAACAATGTTCATGGTTTAATCTCAGCCATCGGCGTATGCTATGATCCCGATGAGTGGCGGCTGTTCATTGATGCTTCAAAGGCGAGTCTTAAAGCTGTTTTGCTCCATAATGGCAATCAGCTGCCGTCAGTTCCAGTTGCTTACGCAGTTTCAATGAAAGAAACGTATGAAAACTTGAAAGAGCTTTTAAGGTGCATCAACTATCATGAACATCAGTGGTCGATTTGTGGTGACCTGAAGGTGATTGCTATCCTACTTGGACTTCAAGGTGGATATACTAAATACTGCTGCTTCCTCTGTGAGTGGGACAGTCGTGCGAGAGAAATGCACTATGCCAAAAGAGACTGGCCATTACGCCAGTCATTGCAGCCTGGAGAAAAAAATGTTAACTATCCAGCACTTGTAGACAGCAATAAGATCTTATTACCTCCATTACACATCAAGTTGGGATTAATGAAAAACTTTGTTAAGGCAATGGACAAGAATAAAGCAGGTTTCAAGTACCTGATTAGCAAATTTCCAGCACTTAGTGCTGCAAAAATAAATGAAGGAGTCTTTGTTGGGCCACAGATTCGTAAACTTATTTATGATGATGAGTTTCTTTCTCTGTTGCGTGGAAAGGAAAAGGCTGCCTGGACAGCATTTGTATCAGTGACATCAAATTTTCTTGGAAACAATAAAACACCAGACTACAAGAAAGTGGTAGAAAAACTCATCCAGACTTACAGAAATCTGGGTTGCAACATGTCTCTAAAAATTCATTTTCTACATTCGCATCTGGATTTTTTCCCACCAAACTGTGGAGCAGTGAGTGATGAACACGGAGAGCGCTTCCATCAAGACATTGCAGCTATGGAAAGAAGATATCAAGGTAAATGGAGCCCATCAATGCTTGCTGACTATTGCTGGACAGTTGTAAGAGATAGCCCTTCCTCGAATACAAGAGAAAAGCCAAGAGAAGCAAAACCGACACAAACTGAAGACAAAACTAGTGAGAATCCTAAGTATTAAAATGATTCAACTTAGCTTATGGCTATAATTTTTCTTGGTAATCCTATGCAATATATTATGCCATTTAGGCTTTGTTATGTAGTCAATATCACTTGCTTTATATTTGTGGAAAGACATCTATCTATATAATTATTGTGCATTATGTAGTCAATACGCCTATAGTAGAAAACTTTCCGTTTACAGAAAAACTAGAGCCAATTGACAAATTTCATTGTTATATTTGAACTCAGAATGTGAAATTCATTAAGAAATGGATCCTTTTGTTTCCAAAACTGGCAAAAAATAAAAATTTGTTGAACAGTGTAATCACATGGTAAAGAGCTTAGGTAATCTGCTCATTAATGCAATTGGTTATCCACTGTGTCTGAAGGACACAGCGCACCTCAGATCACTGCTGCATGCCCCCAAGAGCGCACATGCACGGCTAGACTGGGAGACATCACATGATGTCCTCCCAGAACAAGAGAGTCCCCCTCCCATCAGTCATTTCCCAATACAGAGGATGGGAGGCAGTTAAACAAACTAGTGCTATATTCTTGATTATTTGAAAGGATTATTCCAAACCCTGACGTAAGCAATGATGGGGACATGCTAACAAATTCAGTTTATTTTCTGGTTGAGTAAAATTCATATATTTTATTCATTACTAAAAACATCAGAATAATTATTAACATTTTAAACTGGGTCTAATAGGACCAACATGCAAAACCATCTAGTGCAAAAAACTAGATTACACAATACAAATGTTTAAGCCTCATTTGAAACTGGAGGTACTCTGTATAGAGGGGGCAGTAGAGACAAAGGAGGGTAGAAGTACAGAGGAGCTTCTAAAGGAGGGGTAAGAAAAGCACACTAGTGGGATGCTGGATGGATATATATATACATGTACGTGTTGGGGAATTTTGAACATGGCTTCATTCAGGCTACAGTCCTGTTCTCCTTCAGCTCCTCCAACCTTGTAGAGTTAATAAACAGAAATGTGTAAATGTGTGAAAGGTGTAATTTGTTGTTTAGGAACATGAAGAGTGTTTGAATATTTAAAGAGTTACATAAGTGAGTTTGGATGGTTAATCAGATGCTTTCCACAAATGGTCAAAAGCTTTCTTTTAGTTGTTACAGGGCCAAGTATATACAGTATGCTCAAAAGACTTGGATTATATTTTCAACACACAGTTCTGGGTTGCTTATACAGCATAAAGATGCTGGACAGCAAGTCCCTCTAGTATAGCAGGGGAGTCCAATGCTGCAGCACCCCAAATCTAATTTATTGAAGCAATCATTCATAAAAGTACAAACAATGTGTGCATTAAGCTTCCATTTTGGCCTTGACACCAGATCTTTGTCAGTTCACACATATACAATAATCAGCCATAAAATTATGACCAACCACCATGACAATATTTCTACCTGCTTAACATTGAGTAGTTCTCCCTTTTGCCACCAAAAGAACCTTGATCTGTGTTTGATACAGGGAAGAAAAATAATCAATTTGTACAAAAAGACTGCATATTATCTACTTTGCTATAGCAAGATTTTAACTAACTTTCAAAGTATGGTTTACTATAGTAATGAAACATGATACAGAGAGATAGCAGTAATAGGTTTGTAATAAAATGAAAACCAGAATAACCATGCACTAAAAAGTGATTACCAATTTTAAACAGAGAGATAAACCCTCACAAATATTTACACACAAAAAATTTAAAGGCAAATTTGTCTTTATTAAGTTTTACAACAGAATATACAGAAAAGAAAAAAGGACCAGCGATTACATACACATATGGACAATCATCAGGCCCAAACAGGAGATGAGCCAAAGAAACAACAATAGTCACTGAATTTCACCAGCCAAATTAGAGAAACATTGATAAGTAACATGTATACAACCGAGACATATATCTTAAGGATCTATCCTATATACAAAAAAATGTAATTCAATTTCTATACAGGAGTGTGGCAATGTTAATTTAAATGAATAAAAACATTTTAAACTACAGTTAAAATTAAAACAGCGTTCATAAATGTAAACATAAAAATCATGTCACAATATGACATTAAACCCGTCAGAAGTGTTAAATATCATCACAAGTAAACTTAAAGCGATTCTAAAGGTAAATTTTTTGGGGGCACGGGGAATAACAAACATGTCTATACATACCTACTGTGTGCAGTGGTTTTGCACAGAGCAGCCTGGACCCTCCTCTTCTTGGGAACCCCGCAGGCTCTCCTGGCTCCTCCTTTCTGTCAGGTGCCCCCAGAGCAAGCAGCTGTCCATTAACACACGGAGCCGTGGATTGACCCCAACCCCTCTATCTCTTCATTGGTTGACTGGCTGTAATTGACAGCAGCAGGAGTCAATGGCTCCCACTTGCTATCTCAACCAATGAGGAGTCAGAGACCCGGGACAGCCGAGACTGTCATTCACATCGCTGGATCGTGACGGGGCTCAGGTATGTATTGAAGGGGCTGGGGGCACTGCTGCACAAAGAAGGTTTTATACCTTCATGCATAGAAAGCATGAAGGTTAAAAACCTTCAGCCTTTACAACCACTTTCAGAAACCACAAGCCCATATCATTAATAAATCAAAGTCCACAAAAATGTGTACATGGATCTTCTTACAGTACACCACCCACCAAGAATCCATACCACTGCTTTCCAGAGAGCTAGACCTCAGATCCAGGGAGGTCTAACAGTGCTTTGTGGGAGATCAATCCCAAAACACAGCCCTTCGTGTGTCCACGCAGCTCCAGTCCGTTTCAGCAAAAATTAGGAATTCAGAATTTCAACCATTCACACAGGGGAGAGGAGAAGGAGAATCACAATAGTTCAGTATGTTAAAAACACCATTTATTAAAATCAGGTATGTACTCCCATATAGGAAAAGTGCAAAGCATATCAAAAAATGTCCACCAAACACCCTGGTGGGCATGATAACTCTACCCAACTTGTTTCATCCACAAGGATATCTATCATAGGGACTTATGGAGATCTCCATAAGCCCCTGCAAAGTGATGGTATACTGTAAGAAAATTCATACACACATTTTTTGGTAGATTTGATTTATTAATGATATGGGCTTGTTGACTTTTAAGTTTATTTGTGGTGATATTTAACACTTTTGGTGGACTTTATTTCATATTGTAACATGCACTTGTGATTTTCATTTTTACATTTATTTATACTGTTTAATTATAAATGTAATTTAAAATGTTATTTATTCACTTAAAGTGGCAGCGCCACACTCCTCTATATTAATTGTAATAAAATGATCTTTTGATTCAGTAAAACAAAATAAAAATCCATTGACAAATCCTGCAACTGAAGAACGACTGAAACAGTATCAAATGTTCAACAATCACAGAAACAATTTGATATTAGCATAAAAATATTATATACCATAAATCCAAATTGGCATTAAGTCCCTGAGGCTGTATTGTATCTAGTCAATGGATCTCTTGGACTTTATGTTTAACTACAGTGCGTGATCATATTTAATTATGCAATTTCTATGAATATCTTTTTTATGACCTTCCTTGACAATGTACATCTGATTTCAGAGCTGGACTCAGACTTCATTCTGCCCTCAAACATTTGTAGAATTTAATATGCCTATGCCTATAAATGACTTAAAAGTTGCCCTTCATGAGACGGTGGAAAGAACTTAATGCTCTAAATGTACTTATAAAATATATTTATAGTATGTATAAGGAGGTGTGCACTAGCTCTTTAAAACGAAATAGCAGCCAAATCTTGTGATTTGAAGGTACACGTGAAACTCCCCAGTGGATTTAAATATCCTTGGATTTTACAGAAAGGGTACACTATTATGAAAAACTGTTATAGAATTTACAGTGTGCCCTTGCCTCCTTGTGGAATTTTCATTCATCTAAAGCACTCTATAACCTTGTGATCTTGACACAGACAATTTCTCTTTCTTCTTAGTTTAAGTGCTGATTTGCATTGTGTACCTTAACTAGAATGTGTCTTTCCACATTCAGAAAAAAGAACATTTTATGACATATATTAGGATTTCAGCAGAAAAGAAACTCATGTCGAAAGTATTTTAGAAATACATTTTATTAACTCTTTCTCAATAGCTATAGTTACATGGTTAGTTAGTTGAGAAAAGATATGCCCATTGATTCAGAACAAAAAATCTTGCATGTTCAGAACCCTTATCTCTAAAATATGTAAAATTCAAAAAAAGTGTTGTGCAGTATTATATCAACCAATATAAAGGTGAAAACAGTACATTAAACAGAATAAATACTATCTCAGTGGAAATTAGTTTCAGCGAGAATAAAATAAAATTAAAATTCAGTCCATCATAAATATGTATAAGTGACCTTTCTTTATCAATATTATGTTCCTCATCCTAATTTGCCACACACTGTATCCAATCTCCACTGGATCCTATTACTCCACTGAGTTCACCATACACTGTGCCATCCCATCACCTCCAATCAAATGCTCTCACCGTATTTATTTGGCATAAAGATATTAGATCTAATGTGGCTTCCTCTTTAAAGTGCAGTCAATATTGCCAAAACTGGTCTTCCCCTTACAGATTCCCAGCTCTCTCAATCCATACCCATTCAAGCATCTCTACAGGTAAATAACCACAAGAAGCCGGATCCCCGCTCTGATGCTTCACTTCGGCCTTCCGTCTTCTTCCTCCTTGGGCCACTAGCATCAACAACCAGGCCACTGGCAGACATTTTGACTATTGCTATCGCTAAATTATGCATAAAAAATCAATAGAAACCCTATAAAATGTATGTGTGAAAAAAAACTTTAAAGTTAACATTTGGCCCCATAGCTGAGATTCTTTACAGTCCCAGGATATCCTTTGATAGGATGTCATGCAAAAATGAACAATATGGGGGCGCATGTGCGGCCGGCTCCTGGATGGACGCTCACTGAGCAGAGCTCCGTCTGCCTGCCAGCGATAATCCGGCACAACCCGAGCCCAGGAGACACAGGCACTAAGAGCACATAGATAAGGGTCACAGAACCCTTGGGCAACATGACCCACCGGTAAAAAGCACCAGGGCAACCAAGAAAGCTCACAAACTTCTTTCCAGCCATCGACCCCTACAGCCAAGATGGCGCCGGCTGCATGACAAGCAGCCTCTCCTCACATGAAGGAGACAGCACAGCATACCACCCGGACCCCAGGCTGAAGGCACCATTGTACCCAGGAGACCCGGGTGAGTCCTCTCCTCTGCTGTCTCCCACTACCAGCAGCCCAGCCAAATCCAGACCTAGACTGGACACTGACATCTCCTCTGACAGACAGCCTTCCTTTTCAATTTCAAATCCTGGAAGCAACTCTCCATCTTTGATTGATTCCTATCCTGCCTCTGACCAACCTATCACCGAAATCTCCATGAAAAACATGCTTCTTTCTCTGTGACAAATGCTGCATAACGATTTGACGGCGTCAATATGCCAAATCTCCAATATGGTACAAAAACAAGAACAACGTATCTACCATATTGAGAACAAATTGGAAGAAATGTGCACCGCACACAATGATCTCATAGATGCACACGCAGATCACGAAGCTGATATTGACCAAATTAATCTCAAACTATCCAACAATTCATGAAGCACATCATCGATACACTCACAGATGTAGAGCTAGCCATAGACCCTGCACATCGAATTCCCAAATCATCATTCCTACCTGCCGCAATTCCCAGGGATACATTGGCGCGCATACACTTTTATCACGTCAAAGAGAAAATAATGATAGCCGCCAGAAATCCTAATTCAATCCCAGCAGCCCATGCAAATATCAAATTATTTGCTGATTTATTCAAAGATACACTCCTCAACAGCAAGAAACTCGTCGCAATAACGAAAGCACTGCAAAAACCATGGAATAGGATACCAATGGGGCTTTCCCACGAAACTAACCGTCAAACATCAAGGTAGTCTCCATACGATCAAAACCCTAGAAGCAGGTATAGAACTTCTGAAAACATGGAATATCATTCCGGTAGACTCTCACCGACCCGCCTCTAACCGACCGCAGCAAATGGACGCAGAATGGTCATGACTTCCAATCGGCCTGCTCTCTTCAACTCTCAACAAAATGGGCATTGCTCCACAAACAACTAAAGCTGGCAAACGGCCCCTGTCTGAACATTCTAATACTTCAAGTTTTTCTCCAGGATGATTCCAATAGTGAATCATGCTTGCTCAAGCCTCCATGTTATGAAGTAGCATACGATGCTACACATGTTACTTGTATTTTTTGCAAGTCTTTTTTACTCCTCTTCCCTCCCCACACTACCAGTCAATTATTACAAATCTACCCTCCGCACAGACCTCCATTACAAGATGAAAAACCTCTTCGACGACAACAATCGATACAAGCCCACAACAGCTCTTCATTGGATGACCTCTACGCACGTCATGAAGAATTCCATCTTTCTCCACTCTCTCTGAAACATCATCAATACCTCACACAAACCACCAACAACAGACACAATGATTAATATATAATCGCTAAATGTCAGAGGCCTCAACTTGCCATATAAAAGATCCTTACTCTCGAGAGAAGCTCATTCCCTACAAGCGGACGTCCTATTCCTACAGGAGACCCACTTTGCCTCTACTAAGATCCCTAAGTTTAATATCCATCACTATACTTCAACATATATGTCAACAAACCAAGAAAAAAAACGGGGTCATTACAGCCATAGGAGACTCCCTCCAATATCAATTCATCTCAGAAACAGTGGACCCACAAGGCCACTATCATATATTGATCTATAAAATCACATACAGTACATCCTGTATACACACTAGTCAACATCTACAGCCCAAACGCTAATCAACTTCAATTCTTCAACAAACTCAACTCAATTATCTCTCATCACAGAAAAGGCAGACTACTCATTGGTGGAGATTTCAACATCATTGCCAACTCACTTCTAGACTCCTCCTCCAACAGACGCACCTCCAAACAGACCCTTAACCACTTTTAACACACCAACGATTTCTACGATGTCTGGCGATGCCAACACTGCACAGAAAGAACCTACACATACTATTCTCCATCTCGTCTATCCTACTCCAGAATAGAGTTCTTCATCACCGACAAATGGAGTTTATAACATGTTACATCCTCTAAGATCGGCACCATCACACGGTCAGACCACGCCCCAATCACCATCTCTCTTGACCGCAATCAGTACTTGCAGATCCTTCGTCTATGGCGACTAAATCCAACCCTACTGAAGAATCCAGACCTCAAGAAATGCATATTGAATGCACATCACACATTTTTTTAACTCAATGATACAACTGATATATCTATTACCACACTATGGTCTACTTACAAGGCATACATGAGAGGTATTCTCATACAACTCAATTCCCACATCACCAAACAAAGAAACCAACAAATTGACGAACTCCTCTCCTCAATTAAATCAAAAGAAGAAATAAAAAAAAAATCCCCAGATCCCTTAATTTCCTCCTCTCCTAATACAGACAAAAACAAACTACGATCCCTTTTATTATATAAATATGACCTTAATCTCCAAAAAATGAAACTAAAATATTACTCACTAGGAAACAAAGCTAATTCATTACTATCTAAACTCATCAAACAAAAGTGCCTAAAATCGAAAATTGCGTCAATTAAACATCCAACCACCCATACCCTAAATACAAACCCACAAGATATAGCCAATGGTTTTTCAAATTATTACCAAAATTTATACAACCTCAAAAACGATCCCGACACCACGCAACCTACACATCCATACAAAAACATTCCTACACACAACAAAACTCCCCCAACTCTCGCCATCCCAACTCGGCAACATTTCTCTCCCAATCTCTCCCAAGGAAATAGAAACAACCATTAAAACACTTCCACTAAATAAATCTCCGGGAAATGATGGATACACGAACAAATATTACAAGCAATTCGCCCCAGACCTATCACCATACCTGACCAGACTTTTCAATAATGCAGCCAAAACTGGCACATTTCCTAAAGACATGCTACAATCTATTATCACAACTATACCAAAACCCGGAAAGGATACACAACTTGTGCAAAATTATAGGCCAATATCTTTACTTGATAATGATATAAAACTTTACGCAAAAATAATTTCATGTAGACTTCTCTCCTATCTTCCTACCTTAATACATCCAGACCAAGTAGGTTTCATTCCAGGCCGCCAAGCATCAGATGCTACAAGAAAAAGTATATCACTCCTTCACAATCTAGAACTTTCTAAGTCCCCTTCCTTACTATTATTTGACCGCATACACTGGAAATTTATGCAACTCACACTACAGAAATTTGGAATTACAGGATGGATGTTGACAGCCATACTATCCTTATATTCACACCCCTCGGCTAGAGTATTATCGGATGGAACACTATCCGATCCTTTCGATATCACAAACGGTACTAGACAAGGCTGAGCACTTTCCCCGATAATATTCGCACTCCTCATCGAACCCTTAGCTTCCAAACTCAGAGATGACCCGACATTTACCGGCATTAAGCATCTCAACACAGAACATAAAATCAGCCTATTTGCAGGTGACATTATTTTGATGGTGACCAACCCCAAGAAATCTCTTACAACAATTCGCAACCATCTCCATACCTACTTGACAGTCTCCTACTATAAACTCAATGAACCCAAATCATCGATATTAAATCTTCATGCATCACTCCAAGACCAAAACCTATTAACTAAACAATTTCCATTTTCCTGGGAAACAAAAAGTATCTCCAATCAAGGAATCAGACTAACCACAACAACAGATCAACTATACCTTTCAAACCATAAGAGGCTACTTGAAACTATCCCCCCAGAAATTGCCACTCTCTGCACCTTAGAACTCTCCAAACTAGGTCAAGTAGCTACTCTGAAAATGTACATACTACCCAAAATTCTGTATATATTTCGCACACTTCCGATACCAGTCCCTAATGCTTTCTTCTTCAGATTACAATCAATCCTCACAGGCCTCCCCCACTTGAAATCTTACTACATTGCCACTCTCCTTGACCAAATATACTTTTGGTGGAACCCATCGAGAGAAAAAATATGGTCCACAATGGAAACTCTTCCATTTTACCCTCTTGTACCCTAAAACCTACTCATAATACCGCCTACATCCCAATTCAAATATCAACTGAAACACCCCTGTATCAAAGCCACTCTACAAGCATGACAAGATCTCCTAACCACCAAATTTACTGAAATTAAACACATCCTTACCCCACTCAATTTACTACACGTCATTACACCCTCTCTAAACTTAAACCAATGGACAAAACAAGGTATAATACACATTATTGACTCTATAAAGACCAAATCCTACAATCGTTCCAAAATCTTCAAATTAAATACAATCTTCCTTCTACCGAATACTTTACCTAACTAAAAATCGTACACTGCTTACAAACAACAAAAATACCCTACTCTACAAAGATTCCAATTGCCGCCTACCACTTCCTTACCAAAACACAATACCCCGGTAAGGGCATTTCAACCTTTTATACGTTCCTCACAAGCCTGCAATTCGCTATACAATCTACTTCCTTAACAAATTGGGAAAAAATACTTTCAGAACAAATCACAACACAATCATGGGAAAAAGCATTCAGCATCACCCATAAATCCACTCACCCCTACAGTAGACGTGTATTGACACGAAACGCGTCTAGGAGGAGCCTTCGCACGCCTTGACGTTACGCCGCCGGGTCAGGAGGTCCGGCGGCCCACCTTTGGTATTCACTGGTCAGTGTATAGAATCTCTTTTTCAAGCTACTTATACTGGCTACAGGCTGCAGGCATGCGTTTTGTAACTTTTATGGTTTACGTTATTGGATTTAATAAATAATTTTAAAACATACTACACTATGAGTATTCTTACTCCTTACATCTGGCACTGAGTTCCCATACCTCAGCCCCAGCATTTTTAGGTTCTCTGCGTGGATCCAAGGAGCAGTGTGATCCGACCAGGCCAGCATCCTCTTACCACCGACGGACCATCTGGGTACTATAAAGCAGCGCCTACATGGGACCCCGGCTACATGTAACCTGTACATGCGTATTAATATTGCACTTCTGGTAAGCAGGCAATTTATCTATTCCTGGGATTGGATTGCACCTATACTCCCTGAGAGTCCCCCATCACTGAACTGTTTATCATCTTTAATATTCCTATATTTGATGACCGCATATATAATTGTCACTTGGATATTATTTGTAGCGCTGCACTTTATTGTTTCTATTCTGGTTGGAAGGGCTTGTAGTTCCTTTTTTGTGCATTAGCCGCTCACTGAAGTGCGCTCACTTTTCTTTATTTTATACATAAATCCACTCGGTGTAGCTCCCACTGGGAGTCGTACTTAAAAATCCTTCACCAATGGTACCTAACTCCCATTAAACTCTCTATCTACTACCCAAAACACCCCTCTTCTTGCTGGAGCCAATGTGGTGAAGTCGGCTCAACACTACACATCATTTGGTCCTTCAAAACAATTAGATCCTACTGGAATAGCGTTTTCCATTTAATCTCCGAACTATCTGGAACCTCGATCACCCCAAATCCTTCACTAGCACTCTTACACATCGTAATCGAAAAATTTCCACTTAACTCCCGCACCATCGTTACCCATACACTTTGCAGCCAAAATTAACATCACTAGACTATGGAACACCACCAACGCTCCCTCTCTCACATCCCTGATCCAAGATCTTAATTTCCAATGTGACATGGAAAAGAGATCTGCATTCAATAACTCCTCTCAACACAAATTCAACCCTCAATGGGCTCGATGGTTACACAATTCAAATTGCTTCATACAACTTTGATAAATAAACCACTTTTGAAACCATTAACCAATCCTAGACTGGTACTTCCTCCCCTACCAAGTTATACATACCCTCCCCCTCCCTCCTTTTCCCCCTACGTTCTCCTGTTTAATACCCCCCAATACCCCATACACTTCGCCAAGTTCAACACACTCCCTAGAATACCTCTGATGATATTGTCTCACAGACCTTTACAACCCCCCCAACTAACCGGAGGGGTAAAATACTCTTTGCTATACTGTATTACAATATTTTCTGTTTATCCGTATACCATTACCCTGTTATGTCTTTAAAATCGTCAATAAAAATGATTAAACTAAAAAATGAACATATGAGGAAATTCAAATGATTTTTTTATAGGGGTAAAGTTAATTTTCTTTCATCTATGCTTTATTAATTGAAAGGAACTTATTTGCTTAACTTATTTGCTTGCTTTAGAAGCTGCATGTTGGCATTGCATTCTGTTTATAAAGCTGTGATCTACAAGGACCCTAGATCCTTCTTCATCCTTGACCTTTCCACTTAGTTTCTGAATTACCACCACATTGTGTTCATTTTTAAATTGCAAGGCTTGTGTCACACAATGATGTAGATTTGAGGCATCTGCAAACAAACACAGTTCTTTTTATTCTCAAATCTTTATCAATTCCAGCACAGTAAAGCTGAACTTTAGCTTGATATAAAAATACCAACTAATAGAGGTAGATATTCATTAAAAATAATGAAATACCTTTTTTAATGCAACTAGTGTGAGCCTGTCTTAACATCAGTCTCCTGCAATCTCCTTTAAAGCAGCATTCAGGCTAGAAAAGGGAGGGATAGTACTAAACTGAACCAGACTCTGCTAAATTTTTCGGTACTGGCAGTGAGCATACTGAGAGTACAGTGAGCAGAGAAATGTCCTCATCAGTGTGCATCAGCATAAGGATGTCTTCTTGACCAAGTTGTGCTAATCCTGCAATAGATAAATATATATACAGTATATATAAACCGCTTAAAAAATTAAAGGAACACTTTTAAACACATCAGATCTCAATGGGGAAAAATTTCACGCTGGATATCTATACTATACTATGGACTAGGTAATGTCTTAGGAATGTAAGGATGCCCCATCGTTTGAATTCAGTCCTCTGTAGGTTTATAGTTTTCATTTCCATCAAAGTGAAAAAATGATGCAGCAGGCTAGTCCATTTTTGCTGAAATTTCCATGCAGTAACTCAAAATGGTACTCAGTAGTTTGCATGGCCCACATGTGCTTGTATGCATGCCTGACAATGTCGGGGCATGCTCCTAATGAGACGATGGATGGTGTCCTGGGGTATTTCCTCCCAGATCTAGACCAGGGCATCACTGAGCTCCTGGACAGTCTGAGGTGCAACCTGGCGGTGTCTGATGGACCGAAACATGATATCCCAGGGTGTTCTATTGGATTTAGGTCAGGCAAGTGTGGGGGTCATTCAATGGTATCAATTCCTTCATCCTCCAGGAATTGCCTGCATACTCTTGCTACATGAGGCCGGCATTGTCATGCACCAGGAAGAACCCAGGACCCAATTGGATATACCTCCCTCCATGGATATGCCTCCCTAGACCATCACTGACCCACCACTAAAATGGTCAGGCTGAAAAATGTTACAGACAGCATAATGTTCTCCATGGCTTCTCCAGACCCTTTCACATCTGTCACATGTGCTCAGGGTGAGCCTGCTCTCATCTGTGAAAAGCACAGGGCACCAGTGGTGGACCTGCCAATTCTGGTGTTCAATGGCAAATACCAATCAAGCTCTATGGTGCGGGGCAGTGGACATCGGGCCCTCAGGACACTCTCATGACGTCTGTTTCTGATTGTTTGGTCAGAGACATTCACACAGTGGCCTGCTGGAGGTCATTTTGTAGGGCTCTGCCAGTGCACATCCTGTTCCTCCTTGCACAAAGGAGCAGATACTAGTCCTGCTGATAGGTTAAGGACCCTCTACGACCCTGTCCAGCACTCCTAGAGTAACTGTCTGTCGCCTGAAATCTCCTCCATGCTCTTGAGACTGTGTTAGAAGACACAGCAAACCTTCTGGCAATGGCACGTATTGATGTGACATCCTGGAGCAGTTGGACTGCCTGTGCAACCTGTGTAGGTTCCAGGTACCAGTAGTGACACTGACCATAGCCAAATGCAAAACTAGTAAAAAACAGTCAGAAAAGATGAGCAGGGGAAAATGTCAGTGGCCTCCACCTGTAAAACCATTGCTGTTTTGGGGTTTGTGTCTTTGTTGCCCATCTAGTGAACCTGTTATTAATTTAATGAACAACAAAGCAGCTGAAACTGATTAACAACTTCCTCTGCTACTTAACTGACCAGATCAATATCCAAGGAGTTTAATTGACTTGATGCCATACTCTGATAAAAAGGGTTCCTTTAATTTTTTTGAGCAGTGTATATAGTGACAGTGGAGGCCCTGCCACTGTGAAAATGGATGTAAGAATGACACAGAGCTCACAAGTATACAGAGTGCAGGGCTCTGGAGTATTTATTTTGAGTGGAGCAAACTGTGTTTTCAGCTTTTTCTGGATTTTAGTATTTGATTGGTATCCAGAGTTTGGAGACTTCTAAGAATTTTGGGTGGGAAGAAGTCTCCAACTCTGTGTCCAGGTCTTGCAGAAGGCCAGTAGGCTGTGTTTGCAGGTCTGCAAAGTCTATATAATGATATTTCATAGCTCCTACTAGGTAACAGGTGTGCTCCACCCAAGAGACAGCACTTCATGATGTAGAGAAAAGATTCCTTGTCTAGAAGTTGAGGTGGCAGAGCAAGTATGGGAGACTGAGACAGCTGGGATGACTAGGTGAGTCCAGGGGACTGAGTGAATCTGGATGCCTTGGATGAGTGAGAGAGCCATGAGTTCCCTTACTGAGAGACCATGATGTATGCCCGTACAAAAGGCTGCTGCAACAAAAAGGGTAAGACACCCAGGAGAACCCAGAGAGCCAGGAGAGCTGGATTAAATAGCCTGAGGGACCAGCGAATAACCAATATTGAAGCCTAAACAGCAGATGTGCTGAAGAGAGAGCCAGGTGGCTCAGCATTTTTCTGTTATCTGTTCTTGCAGTTTTGTGATGAATTGTTTTTGTTTATAAAAAGTGGGCTGGTAAGCTTTCAAACCACAGTTCAGACCGGCATGGTCTCACTAAAAATTCATCTACCACTGAGCCAGGGGCGGACTGACCATTTGGAATGGCACTGCCCGAGGGCCCGGGGTCAGTAGGGGGCCCCATGAGATGCCCCTGGTACCTTTTTCATAGGCTTTTTTGAGTTTGGGCAAGGACACAGGGGCCCCATGATCCCCTATTGCCCGGGGGCCCCATGAGTTGTCAGTCCGCCCCTGCACTGAGCTAATATCTATCTATACATCACACTTCAGAAAATTATTTTTTCCACAAGAAAGCAGAGTGAAAGTTTTAAGCAGACTTTTGTATGAACTATTTGCCTTGAGTGCTACTGAAATCTCAAAACCCAGCTTTAAGGTAAAGTTATAACTTGTCCACCACACTTGGGAATGCAGTCTTTCAACCACTGTCAAATTTAATTTTCTAAAAAAGAAATATTAATTTACACAATAGCCAGACATGCAGGACTCTGTACAAAATATTCAGATATACTGATTCCACAGTTACTTCCCTGTCCAAATTCTAAGCACCATAACGCATTGCACATTTGTGTACCAACCTGTCATTTGCTTTCCTAGGAATTTGCACTACTGATGAAAATTTTACCTTTTCTGCTGGGATACTATTGAATACAGGTAACCTCTGTAGGATAAATCTGTGAATGGAAAGATTGCTTTGAACGATTGCTGTCTGTGCACTAGTACAGACCCTGACTGCTGTTTCTGACTTATTTTGATAAAGCATATCAGAAACAAAATTTGCATATGTTTCAGCTTATGAGCCTTTTGATATGGCATCTATATCCGTTTTTTTCAGGTTTTTTCCATTCATTTTCCTTGCTAATCCTGCGAATACCATACTTCCTGTCCCTTCATGGCTCTGCTCACTTCTCCATTGTATATTTGAAGGCAGGCATGCTTGTCACAAAGGCTCAACTTCAAACATGTCAGCCTTTGTTCATTTCCATTACATTGTGTATTGATGGGACTTGTAGTTTACATAAGAATGATAGCAATGTTTGTTTTTTTCAGCTCACAGAAAGTGGCAAAGACACTGCCAATTTATTTGTACTTGCTGAAAATGTTCTTAGCCAGAAAAAAAAAAGAAAACAAATGCAGACAGCGCATCCATGGACTGGTCAGTTGCAACATATCACATTTTTTGGGTTTAGATACACTTTAAAGTGTTACTAAACTCACAACAGTAAAGTAAGTCTGTATATGCAGTAAATCATGCTTGTTATACTCACTGTGGAACTGAAGGGGTTAATCATCTACATTGTGTAAAAAAGATGTTTGATCCTGTCTTCTCTGATCATCCCCTTCTTCTACTGTCCCCAATCCATCTGCTGATAGAACAGAACCTTGCGGGCAAGCTGCACATGCTCAGTTTGGTGTGTATTGCTAGTGAGTTTTTTTTTACTTGGGAAAGTGCGAAGGGCCAATCAGCAATGTACAGACAGAGGGCCAGGGGTCCTGCAGCCTCATAAGACAATCAGGGAAGAATGAAAACTCCTCCTACAAGTTTTAACCAGTGTTCAGAAGGACACTGATAGAAGTCACAAGACTGCTCTAACTGCTGATGAGAAAGTATTTATATGTTTATAATTTACTAAATAATTGCATTTCCATGTTCTGTGTACTGTGGGAGACCAGATATAGTGAATGCAGGGTCATGGGTTTAGTAACACTTTAAGGCCTAATTCACACATGGTGCAGTGACAGGCATTTTACTGCACTGCAAAATGCCTGTCACCACAAGGACACACAGAAAACAATTGCAGTGCTGCAGAGTGTTCCAATAAAATTGAGACATGCCGCATTTTATTTTAGAGCACTATACAGCAGCGCAGTATATCACACTGTTGTACAGTTGCATGAATGAAGTGTATTTTTTTTACATTTCAAATAAAGTTTGTAAAAAAAGGGGGCTGTATGATGCACACCATACTGCTTCCTACTGCAGTTGGAAGGGACAGCTGCTGAAGAGGTAGAGCACTTCGGCACAGAGGCGGACTGACTATTTGGAAACTCGGGCACTGCCCGAGGGCCCGGGGTCAGTAGGGGGCCCCATGAGATGCCCCTGGTACCTTTTTCATATCCTTTTTTGAGTTTGGGCAAGGACACAGGGGCCCCATGATCCCCTATTGCCCGGGGGCCCCATGAGTTGTCAGTCCACCCCTGCTTTGGCAGCTGTCCATGCTAGTATGAAATCACCCTTAATAGGATTGTTTCTTTTTCCAAAGGATGATAACATTTTCAGTATAACTAGTAGGAAATTACTTGTCACCCTTGTGTAGTTTTCAAATATGGACACCTGACTCCCAGATAAAGCCTGGTTATTGTAACCTTCTTCAGTCAACTCAGTAGTGTAAATGATGTGTTTCTGACACATCAAGCACCAATTGTTGCATCCCAGTATACTTTAACAGGGAACTGTGGACCTTTTTGTGAATTTTGGGTATAGATATTGCTACCATATAAAGTTTTGTTTTTGTAATAAAGGTATTCTGATATATGAGGATATATTTAAATCAGTGATTCTGTTTCTCCACATTCTATGTCACTCCCAGCTTCTCAGTAAGAGCCCTGCGGAAGAGGCTGTGTCCTCGAAGCGCGTTAGATGTTGGCCGTCCAGGGTTCTATTGTATGGACTCAGATGCTGCTTGGATCTATTATCTTGTTCGGTGTGATATGCCTGTGTTTTTGTGTCCATTGTGAGTATAATACTTACCTTGTTCTTTCAATAAATATTTTAAATGATAATGCACTAGGTCGGTGTGCCCTCTTTTGTTTTTCTATTTGTACCCAATGTATATCAGCAAGGTTCAGTGGCCAGTGTATAGAAAGGAGGAAAGTATGTAATAAATTGTTACCAAGTTGTGCTTTCTCTCTTTACCCTGGGACACAAATACACTCAGTATGACTAGACCTGAAGCTGAGAGGTAAACTAACACCATACTTGTACTGTACATTGTATTGTAAATATGCTTTTGTGTGTAATTTGTAAATATCATGTAACTCACTCAACTTATATTATAAATTGTATTGTGTTTATTGGTTAGTGTGTTATTTGGGCAGCACAGCACCTAAGTGGTTAGCACTTTCACTGGCCAGCACTAGGTTTGTTGGTGTGAATCCCAACCACAGCACTACCTCCATGGATTTTGCATGTCCTCTCTGTTCCTGCATAAGTCCAAATTCATGCTGGTAGCAAAATAGGCTCTTATCTAAATTTGCCCTAGTATGTGCATGCATAAATTTGAGTTAGGAACCTTTGATTGTAGGCTTCCTGAGGGCAAGGACTGACGTGAACGTACAATATATATGTAAAGAGTGCATAAAGTGTCAGTGCTATATAAATACCTGCTATAAAATATTTGTAAATATGATGTAACTACATATAAATGTATAGTTCAGATTGAACTACTTCTTTTGTCCAAGAATCCTCAAATCTAGGCATGTTTTTGAAAACAATTGTATAGTGATTGGAATTAATTCACAAATACAGTACAACCTAATTAACATTATGAATGTATTGTAACTAATATTAGCAATATGTATTAATATATTAGTAATTGTTCTATGTGTGCTTTTTAATTCTCCATTTTAATGGAAGCAGCTATGTTTACATAGAGTATTTACACTATATTGACAAAAGTATTAGGACGCCTGCCTTTACACACACATGAACTTTAATGGCATCCCAGTCTTATTCCCTAGGGTTCAATATTGAGTTGACTCCCCCTTTGCAGCTCTAACAGCTTCAACTCTTCTGGGACGGCTGTTCACAAGGTTTAGGAGTGTGTCTATGGGAATGTTTGACCATTCTTCCAGAAGAGCATTTGTTAGGTCAGGCACTGATGTCGGATGAGAAGGCCTGGCTTGCAGTCTCTGCTCTAAATCATCCCAAAGGTGTTCTATCGGGTTGAGGTCAGGACTCTGTGCAGGCCAGTCAACCTCCTCCACCTCAAACTCACTCATCCATGTCTTTATAGACCTTGCTTTGTGCACTGGTGCGCAGTCATGTTGGAGCAGGGAGGGGCCATCCCCAAACTGTTCCCACAAAGTTGGAAGTGTGAAATTGTCCAAAATGTCTTGGTATGCTGACACCTT